>NC_143254.1:126186545-126490295 GCF_984573655.1 Nuphar pumila | reverse complement strand
CAACTGGTGCAACTATTGTAAGAGGGAGATTTATAGAATAATTTCTAGGATGAAACATTTGAAAAGAAGTCGTCCATGGATCCGGACCCAGACCCGTATCCATATGCAGTCAGGTATCCACACGCAATGCTGTGTTTTCAGTACCCTAATTTTTGTAACCACTCACTAATATATATATATATATATATATATATATATATATATTATTGAATAGAGCAGTCACGGTGATTGGAATCTCAGCTGTGACCTTATGCAGCCCCTATTCTCTATCATCTTCTTTCTCCTGGGCAGGTAAGTCTGGAGTTTCTTCCTTTTAACATGGTATCAAAGCAGCCAAGTTAAAGCTGGGCTTGGAGTTGTCTTTCCAAAAGGAATGCCCAAAGAGATGATCTCAAATCCCAAGCCGAAAAAACTGTGAGTTTCTATTTTCTGCATCTTCTTTGAATCAACGTTTTTCCTGATCTAACTTTCAAATCCAGATCTGTGTTTTCCTTCAATCTGTGTTCCTTTTCTAAACCCAGATCTAACTTTCAATCTATTTTTTTCCCTTCAATCTGTGTTTCTTTGAATCTGCATTTTTCCTGCATCTTTCTTCAAATCAGCGTCTCGGTCTATACCTCTCTTTTAAATCCAAATCTGGATTTTCCAATCTCAAACTTTCTGCGTCTCTTAATTAGTGTTTTTAATCTAGATTTTCCAATCTCAGACTTTCTGCATCTCTTAATCAGTGTTTTTCTCCCATCCTTTACTTCACTCGAGATCTCCTCATTCTTACTCCTTGCTCATTTTTGAAATTCCCTCCGAAAATTGGAAATGTTTCTCCACATTGAAAATATTGATTCTTATCTCTTTTTCATTTGCCAATTATCTTTGTTTTATTTAAAAGGGATCATCGACATAATCGTCCGCTGCTAATCTGGTTTTATCTGGAATACCTTTGCTTTATATTTATCATCTTTATTATTCCAGATTAGAGAATTTCTTGGAGACCATTTATTTATTCAACGAGGGATTTTATCAATTTGGAACCGATTCAGTGTAGCCACGATCAGATCTGTCATGCTCGTTGGTCACGTCGGGATATAATTTTCTTGTTTTTAATTTCTGCAAAAAAAAGGGCAGAATATTAAAAGTGGCTGATCCAGAAAATTTTCCCTCCTTTAACGTCAATTTATTGTGTTTTTCTCAATGGATTCCTTCTTACCACAAACAGGTCTTTCTTCTAACTTTCTTAGTCAACTCGTTTCTGAAAAGTTAAACAACACCAATTTCTTTACTTGGAAAAGACAAATCGTTCCTTTCATAAGGAGCCAAGATCTCTTTGGACCTCTGGATGGATCAATTCGAACCCCTAAAGAATTTATTTCTCAGGAAAATGAAGATGATAAAGGGGCATCCTCTATTGTACTTCTCAGAAATCCGGATTACGTTGCTTGGATGAAGAGAGACCAAGCATTGGTGGCATACATCACCTCTACACTATCGCAAGAGGTTCTTGTAGCCATTCCTGATGATTGTTCGGCTAGGGAGTTGTGGGACAAGTTACTTCAGACATATTCGCAAATATCCGAGGCTAGAGTTGTGTTTCTTAAGCGGGAATTTTGGATCAGCTAGCTATCGTGGGATGTGTGGTTAATGATAAAGATAAAGTACAACAGACTCTAAGCGGGCTGGGGCCAGATTATCATGTTCTGACAACATTCTTATTGTGTCTCCGAGAGCTTCCAAAGTTTGAAAATCTACGTGCAAAATTGCTGCAATATGAAATGAGTTTGAAGGGTTTTTCTGAAGAAAATTATATGCACTCAGGGATTCAAGATATACTTACTACAAGACTGGTTTATGAAAGAGGAAGAGGAGGTGGTGCTTTTCGAGGCAGACGTGGACAAGCAAGACATGGTTTTGGGGGTTGTGGACTACTTCCAACACCTAATGTTCCTTCCAATCAGCAAAGTCAAAGGCCCATTCCTATATGTTTTTTATGTAACAAAAGGGGGCATATTAAAACAAATTGCTGGTTCAATTCCCAAAGTAAAGGAAAATCTTTGCAAACAGAGACTAAGAAAGACTCAGGAATCTCAAAGGCTGGGGGAGAAGTAAAGCAGTTACTATTGGCAGCACTGAATATGAAGCAGAATGATAAAGGCATTTGGTATGTTGACTCAGGGGCAGCAACCCACATTTCAGGTGATGTAGGTAAACTCCTAAACCTTATTCCTTATGTTGGTAGAAATAGTATAGTTACAGGAGATGATTCTCATCACTCCATTTCACACATTGGAAATGCTATTATACCCATGTCTAAGTTTCCTCTCAAGCTTTCAAATGTTCTCCATGCACCAAATATTCAGAAAAATATTGTTTCTGTCTCAAAATTGGTTGATGATATTAATGCATCAGTTGAATTTACTCCTGTTTATGTCAAGGATCTTCATACGAGGGAGACATTCGCTGAGGGAAAGAGATGAGGCAACATGTACATTTTTCAAGAAGATCCCTCCTCCACAGTTCATTTCACTTGTTCATCCTTGAAGCTTCATCAACATCCACCATTAATTTCTTCTGAGTGTGTGTTCGCTATTTCTGAATGTAATAAACCAATTCTTTGGCATAGTCGATTGGGTCATTGTGGGCGTCATTTTATTGAAAAAATTGTCTCAAATAATTTGATTCCTAAGTCTAGTATGGGTTCAGAAGTAAATGAAATAAAATGTCCGAGTTGTCACTTATGTAAGAGTCATGTTTTACCCTTCAATTCAATCAATAAAAGAGCTTCAGGGCCTTTTGAAATCATATGTTCTGATGTCTGGGGCTCTGCACCAATTGCTTCTGATTCAGGTAGCAGATATTATCTTATTTTTGTTGACAACTATTCGCGTTATACTTGGATATTCTTCATGAAGCATAAGTTCAAAGTCTTTGGATTGTTTCAAAAGTTCTATTATTTCATCAAAAATCATTTCTCTGAAAATATTCTACATTTTAAATGTGATGGGGGGGGAGAGTTTTCCTCTAGTGATTTTATTGATTTTCTCTAGCATAACGGAATAAGGAGAAGAGTGTCTTGCCCACATACACCTCAACAAAATGGGATTGCTGAAAGGAAGCATCGACATATTGTTGAGAGTGCAATGAGCATGATACATGATAGTAATCTCCCTATTACTTTATGGACAGAGGCCTTTTATTCTACAATGCATGTGATGAATCATCTGCCCATGGCACTGTTAAAAAACATATTGCCATACTTTACACTTTTTGGTATTCATCCCGATTATCATGAATTATGTGTTTTTGGATCTGTTTGTTATGTGCATATTGACAACTCGTTAAGGCATAAGTTTCAAGACAAAGCCTTGAAAGTGCAGATTTGTGGGGGTATGCAGATGACTATAAGGGGTACAGGTGCTATGATCCTTCGAGCAGACACATCAAAGTGTCCAGAAACGTTATTTTTGATGAGATGAACTTTGATAATCAACCAGCTAACATCTCAAGTTCAGGATCCAATGTTGAGGTATATTATCCATGGCTAACTTCTGAACTTTTTTTCAACATTAATGATGATTGTCCTCCAGACTGTAGTCAGAAGGAAATATGTGAGGAGTCGGAAAATGCATCACAGCCAGAAGAAGTTGTTGCGCAACCCTTGGAAACAGGAAGGTACAAGGGCATCATCTACACCCGACGTGAGAAAGAACCTCCACCCGTCTTTGCTTCCAGTCCGGATCTTAATGTAACTCCTCATTCCTCACAGGAGTTGGTTGTCAGGAGGTCTACTCGGCCTCGACATCGACTTGATAGATGGGTCAGCTACAAAAACTTTTCACTGGATTTTCAATTGTTTTTGACATCCATAAACAAAGAAGATGAGCCTCACATTTTATCAAGCTGCCAACTCCAAGAAGTTGATTGAAGCGATGAATGAAGAAATGAAAGCCTTACATGAATGAGGAACTTGGGAGATTGTGCCCAGACCACCCAACAGAAATGTTGTTGGATCGAAATGGGTGTATAAGATCAAATATAAACCAGATGGAAGTATTGAAAGGTATAAGGCTAGACTTGTTGTCAAAGGGTTTATGCAAGAACAAGGGCAGGATTTTGATGAAACTTTTTGGTCCTGTTATGAAAATGGGGACCATTCGGATTGTGTTAGGTCTAACTATTAAGCATGTATGGACATTAAGTCAGCTAGATGTTAAAAATGCTTTCCTACATGGAGATTTAGAGGAGAAAGTTTATATGGAGCAGCCCGCTGGATATACAGAACAAGATGCTAATCAATACGTGTGTAGATTAAAAAGACCGATATATGGTTTAAAACAGACATCTCGTTCTTGGTTCAAGAGTTTTTTGCTTGAGATACAGAGACACGACTTCTCTAGGTCTCTTCTAGATCATTCATTATTCATCTACAAGAAGCAGAATGTGACCACACTCCTATTGATATATGTAGACGACATCATCATTACAGGAAACTGTGGAACTCACATTGAGGAAGTAAAGAAATTATTGAATTAGAGATTTAAGATGAAGGATTTGGGAGATCTGCGATATTTCCTTTGGGCAGAAGTCGACAAGACATGTAATATTCTTACTGTCACTCAACACAAGTATACAATGAACAATCTCAGTAGAGCGGGTATGATGAATTGCAAACCCTTGGGAACTCCAAGTGTCATACATCAGAAACTGAGCTCTAAAGAGGGAGACCTATATGAAGATCCTACTAGATACCACAACATAGTAGGTATGTTACAATACCTAACATTCACTCGACCTGATATAGTATATTCAGTTAATTAGGTGTCTCAATTTATGCATGAACCTCGTATGCCACATATGGAGGCAGTTAAGAGAATACTAAGGTATTTAAAAGGCACTGCCGATGATAGGCTTGTGTACAGAAAGGGTGGGCTGAATCAGGGTGCACATGAGATCATTGTTTATGTTGATGCTGATTGGGCATGTGATCTAGATGAACGTCGATCGGTATCTGGTTATTGCATTTTCCTTTGGTCGAACTTGATTTCTTGGAGCAGTAGAAAACAGAAAGTCGTCGCTAGGTCGAGCACAAAAGCCGAATACAGATCAATGGCTGCCGCGACTGCGGAGGCTACATGGATAAGGCATCTCTTCACAGAAATAGGATAACCGATTGCTCGATCACTCCTACTATGTGATAACCAAAGTGCTATCAATATGTCATTCAATCCTATTTATCATAGTCGGACAAAACACATTGAACCAACACTTTGTGAGGCAAAAGGTCGAAGAAAAGGAGATTGAACCCTATTTTGTCCGAATTGAAGAGAAAGTTGCAGACATATTCACAAAAGGATTGACGAAGAACATGTTTTGGATGTTAAAAAGCAAGTTGTTCATGATCCAAGACCATCTACAACTTGAGGAATGGTGAAAAGAAGTCGTCCATGGATCCGGACCCGGACCCGTATCCATATGCAGTCACGTATCAACACGCAATGCTGTGTTTTCAGTACCCAAATTTTTGTAACTACTCACTACAACAACAACAACAACAACAACAACAACAACTATGCCTTCATCCCAAAACAATTGGGGTCAGCGATATGAACCAAAAAAGAAAATCATTCTGGGTCTTCCACATGAATCCTTCTCCTCCAATCATTTCTATCCAATGCCATGTCCTCGGTGAGGTTCAAAGCATTCATATCCTTTCCTATCACCTCCATCAATGTCTTCCTAGGCCTACCCCGACCTCTTTTAACTAATATATTTTCCCATTTCTCCATCCTTCTAACTGGAGCATCATTAGGCCTTTGCCGAATATGTCCAAACCACCGTAAACGAGTCTCTCTCATCTTATTTTCAATGGGTGCAACGCCTACCTTCTTACGTATCTCCTTGTTCTGAATCTTATCTTTTATTGTATTTTCACACATCCATCTCAGCATACGCATCTCAGCTACACTCATTTTTTGAATATGATGTCTCTTGGCAGCCCAACATTCCGTACCATATAGTAAAGCGGGCCTAATCGTCGTCCTATAAAACTTTCCCTTCAACCGCAATGACATTCTATGATCGCACAACACTCCAGTTGCACTCTTCCATTTCATCCACCCAACCTTTATCCTATGATTTACATGTCCATCAATTTCTCCATACTTTTGAACTATGTCACATGGGTGCGGGTGCGGGTGCGGGTGCGACACGGGTGCGGCGCAATTCCAAAAAATTTGGACACGGGGACTCGGCTATATATATATATTAAAAAATATATATTATAAATATATATATTTTAAATATTATAATTATATATATAACAATAAATTAACACATAAAGATTGTAAATTTTAAAGCAAAAAAAAACAATTCTTAACAACACAAACTTACCAAAATATAACACATAAAGAAGCTTGTGAGTGTGATAAACAACAAAACTTATCATAAATCTGCCTCATCGTCTGAATTAGAAGGAAGAACAGGATCGAGGTAGTCCATGTTGAGAGTATGTAAATTATGTTCTCCCTCCAAGTCAAAATCTTCTGGATTTACATCCCAATTCTTGGATGGTCCACAACTGCATCAAAAAATCACTATATTAGTATCTAACTTAAAACTTTGAATACAAATATGAAATATTTAAATACAAACTTTGAATACAAAGAAAAAAAAGTACCTATACTCTTCTTTGGTGCGGCGAGAAATTAATCGTAGATTTGAGTGAACATATACCAAATCCTCTGCTCTTTTACTAGTGAGTTTGTTTCTTTTAATGTTGTGAATTTGAGCATATGTACTCCAATTTCTTTCACAACAAGATGATGTAGCAGGTTGGGATAACAACTTCATTGCAAGACGTTGCAGATTTGGTGTCTCTGATCCATATGTTGCCCACCAATTAAGGGGATCTTCCTCGTCCCTTGCCACAAGTGCTGCTAAAGAATCAAATCTTCCAGTAGAAAACTTGCCAAACTCACTATTTACAACCTTAAACATGTGAGGATCATTAAAAACTCTTCCCAAATATATCATTCTATTTCTTGATATCTCAGGATCTTCATTTGGAGAAACACGACCAACACCTGCTGTCAACCATTTTTTTGCATAGTATTTTGGATTGAGAGAGTGTGCCATGCAATGCAAAGGTGTATTGCTTTTATCCCATCTTCTCACTAAAACTGAATGTACATGATTGTAAAATTCTGAATCATCAAGTGCAATATCTTTCTTCTCATGTTTAAAAATGATACTTTGAACTTTTTCAATCATATTGTCCCACATTTCATAAATTCTATGAAGCATGGGTACATCTCTGTCAACTTCTCTCAGCATTTCCCAAATAGGCTCTGTAAATTCAACAAAATATGTAATTTTATCCCACAAAAAATCATCACAGATGCATTTTTTGATAGCTTGAGCCTTGACATCATCTTCAGTACGATAAAAATCCCAATCTTGATCAGCCACCATCATCATCAATGCATTCTTGAGTTGCTTAATTCTTTTTATCATAACAATTAGAGAAGCAAAACGAGTTTCAGCAACTTTCAGTAACTTGAGATCAGAATGCCTATTAAATATAGAAAGGGCATGATGATGGTTTACAACAAAATTTCTAATATTTCGAACGTCATGCTCTATTTCCTCAATCCATAAGCACATTTCATGTGCATGTGCATCATCTTTTGATGGATTGCATATACTCTTAAGTGCCAAATTTAAACTGTGTGCTGCACAAGGAGTCCAAAAAATATGTGAATATGTATCTTCACTTGCCAAATTCATTCCTGCACGACTGCAAACTGGAGCATTGTCAGTAATGATTTGCACCACACTTTCTTCACCCACTTCTTTTATCACTTCAACAAATAATCTCTTTAAATATTCAGCATCTTTATACTCTCCAGATGCATCAACAGTCTTCAAAAAGATTGGCCCATTTAGTGAATAAGCAATGAAGTTTATCAGTGGTCGCCTTTGTATATCAGTCCACCCATCAGAAACAATCGACACTCCATGTCGTTTCCATGCAAATTTTTGGGTCTCTAGCAAGTCTTCAATTCTATTTTTTTCCTCTGCAAGAAGGACTGTTCTTAGTTTTTCTGAACTAGGAGGCACATAACCACTCAAATTGCAATTAGCCAAAGATGTAATCATATCTTTCCAATATGGACTTCTAGCTACATTAAAAGGAATTGAGCTTGAGTAAAAGAATCGACCAATCTTTTTATCAATTTCTGCTCTTGCCATGTTTTTGAATGACGCTTGTATTGTTTTATTGCTTTCCATCTTTCTTTTCTTTAAAAGCTCTTCTTGTGTATCACTAGCAGTAGGAAAAGACAAATTAATCGAATCGCTTTTCATCTCTGCAATTTTCTTCTTTTCAGCTTCCTCTTGTTCTTTTTTTAATTGCTTTAACATGTCTTTGTCAACCCCAGAACATGCCCTAATTCCTTGACCACGAATATGCAAAAGATGTGCTTTCACACGCGTATAAGAACCTGTGAAAACAGTCTTATATAGATTACAATGAAACTGCACATTCCCACCACCACCACTACTAGCTTTTATCCCTTTTGTCACAAGCCTCCAAAGTGGTTGAGAAACATCTAATTCAGGGTTAGAACTTGAACCAAATGTATTGACACTACCGCTAGAACTCGCCATTATATCTGAAAAGTGAAAACTGAAAAGAAAATAATTAAATAAGTAAATAAAATAAAGTTAATAAAACAGGGAATATTGGAGGGGCCGAGCCCCTCTTCTGCGAGCAGAGGGTGCAGGGAGGGGGGCCGAGCCCCTCCTCTGCGAGCAGAGGGTGCAGGGAGGGGCCGAGCCCCTCCCCTGCGAGCAGAGGGTGCAGGGAGGGGGGCCGAGCCCCTCTTCTGCGTGCAAAGGGTGCAGGGAGGGGGGCCGAGCCCCTCCTCTGCGAGCAGATGGTGCAGGGAGGGGCCGAGCCCCTCCCCTGCGAGCAGAGGGTGCAGGGAGGGGCCGAGCCCCTCCCCTGCGAGCCGAGGGTGCAGGGAGGGGGGCCGAGCCCCTCCCCTGCGAGCAGATGGTGCAGGGAGGGGGGCCGAGCCCCTCCTCTGCGAGCAGATGGTGCAGGGAGGGGCCGAGCCCCTCCCCTGCGAGCAGAGGGTGCAGGGAGGGGGGCCGAGCCCCTCCTCTGCGAACCGAGGGTGCAGGGAGGGGGGCCGAGCCCCTCCCCTGCGAGCAGAGGGTGCAGGGAGGGGCCGAGCCCCTCCCCTGCGAGCAGAGGGTGCAGGGAGGGGGGCCGAGCCCCTCCCCTGCGTGCAAAGGGTGCAGGGAGGGGGGCCGGGCCCCTCTTCTGCGTGCAAAGGGTGCAGGGAGGGGGGCCGAGCCCCTCCTCTGCGAGCAGAGGGTGCAGGGAGGGGCCGAGCCCCTCCCCTGCGAGCAGAGGGTGCAGGGAGGGGCCGAGCCCCTCCCCTGCGAGCAGAGGGTGCAGGAAGGGGGGCCGAGCCCCTCCTCTGCGAGCAGAGGGTGCAGGGAGGGAGGCTACGAGCAGGGTCGACATACCTGACGGAGGGGGAACCGGTGGCTGCCTGTCGCCGGAGTTCGGATCGCCGGCGTGGTTGTAGGAGAAAGCTGCAGGGGCTGAGGGGGAGAGGCAAAATCGAGAGGGTAAGCCCCTCTCCCTGTCGATAAACCCCTTTTAGGGTTCGGCTGCCAAAAAAAATTTAGATCTGGGTCGGGTTTGGACCCGACCCGACCCGGATCCAAAACAAAATTTAAAACTCGAACTGGACAATTTTGGACTCGGTCAAAGTTGACCGAGTCCAAAATGTGGTCGGACTCGGCCCGGACTCGTTGACCGAGTCCGACTCGGAGTTGACCGAGTCCGGGCCGAGTCCAAAGCCGCACCCGAGTCCGCACCCGAGTCCGTGCGTGTCGACGCGGGTGCGGCAACCCTTTAGCCGAGTCCGTGTGACATAGCTTTTGAATGATAGATACCAAATATTTGAAACAATCATCCATCGATATTTCTTCCTCACCAAACTTCACTACACTCCCATCACTACTTCGTTGCTTACTAAACCAACATTCCATGTATTCTGTCTTACTCTTACTCAACTTAAAACCTCTTGCTTCCAATGTTTGTCTCCATAATTCTAACTTAGCATTAACCCCAGCTCTAGACTCATCAATCAAAACAATATCATCAGCAAACAACATACACCACGGCACATTTTCTTGAATTGATCTCGTAAGCACTAATATATATATTATTGAATAGAGCAGTCACGGTGATTGAAATCTCAGCCGTGACCTTCTGCAGCCCCTATTCTCTGTCATCTTCTTTCTCCTGTGCAGGTAAGTCTGGAGTTTCTTCCTTCAACAACATTTAGTCGGCACAAGACTTAATGTGTCCACATGCACTTCTAAGCATCTGCCAGATGCTGTGAAATGACAGATGCATGAGATATTGAAGGAGTCTCAAAGGAAGAGGCGCAAAAGAAAAAACAGCAGGAGGCGACATAAATTGGGGGCTACGATATGTCCTAACCCTGGGAAGAGTCAGAAATGCCACATGAGTCATATGGGAAATCAACTGACAGCGTGACCTGCTCCACTGAGGAGTTGGAGATTTTACTCCAACAGAAGGACAAGGGAGTAAAGATTGGGATACGAGACTTGCACACCATTAAACGTTGCAAACTCATGTCATTTTTAGGCTATGGCTGATGCAATAGCCAGTATAGGAGCTGGTTACAGGATACCTTCTTATCATGCATTGAGGGATAGGATTTTCAGGCAAGTTGTTGCAGAAGTGAAGCAATGGTGTGGTGAGTTTAGAGAGTCTTAAAAGACTACGGGCTGCACATCATGGCAAATCTGTGGACAAATAGGTAATAACAAAATCTGGTATTCATTCAACCATCATAAACTTGATGAGGTGGTTTACTAAGAAAGGCAAGTTGATATGCGTTGCATTAACAAGGTTTGCTACAAAGGTTTTGTTTGTATAAAGCCTTATCATTCATCAAAATGAACTAAAGCAAATGTTTGCTTTAGATTAGTTGTTTTTAATGAAGATTGCGTAAAAACTATTGGGGTTGAGATAGTGGAGATAGTCTTCTCCATGGAGTTTTTGTAGAGGTGTAGTATGTTTTTGAGGATGACAGTGCTATTCGTGGAAGTGTTGAGGAAAGTGAACAATGATCAGGCTCCGACTATGCCCTACTTGTATGATGATATGGACAGGGCAAAAGAACAAATTAGAGAAAATTTCAAGAAAAAGTATTATATGCCAGTTTGGAAGGTAATTGATAAGAGATGAACTCACCAACTCCATCAAGACATTCATGCTGCTGCCTCTTCAATCCTGCCATCAAATTCTCCTTTACATTCATATATGATAGGGAAGTACAAACAGGCATCCTGAACTCCCATTGAGGAACTTAATATAGATCAGTCTCCAGAGACAAATTCATATGGAGTTAACCATTATCTAGGTTTGCACAACGTATATTGAGTCAGTGATGCAACACAATTGGATGCAAGAGAAATTGAAGTTTTTTTGAGCGCATCCACACAAAGAAAAGTACATTGGAACACTCTCGATTAAATGATCTTGTATTTATCTCATACAACATGAGATTGAAGCAAATGTAACATTAAGATATATGTTAGTGGATCTACTTTAATACAACTTATATTCTAATTAATATATGAACATTGGACAAATACAAAAAGAATCGAGAAGACGCTCTATGAGCAATTATGACCATCAGTAGTGACAACCTTGATATATTAGATGAATGGGTTGAATAAGAGCCTGGTGTCTTGGATGATGACGAGGCTTGAAGGCAATTGGAGGCTGAGATGAATGATGACAATGATTATGCTGGCCCAGAGACGAATGTGGATGAAGGAGAAGACAACTCAAAAGAAGAAGATCCATCATTTGAATATCGTTTTCGTTATGATTGATAGATTATGATGCTTCTTTTGTTTTGTTATTTTATATATAACTTTGATATCAAACATTCATACTTGTGACTTTTTGTTAAATGTTTGTTAGGAGTGTTATTTTACCAGTGCATGTTTATGTTTAGTTACTCATAATGCATATATTCGTTCTTTTTTTCCTATTGCATTCTATAATTTT
Organism: Nuphar pumila; assembly: GCF_984573655.1. Taxonomy (NCBI): domain Eukaryota; kingdom Viridiplantae; phylum Streptophyta; class Magnoliopsida; order Nymphaeales; family Nymphaeaceae; genus Nuphar; species Nuphar pumila. Next base: position 126,478,174 of record NC_143254.1, on the reverse strand, counting down.
TTCTGATTATTTTTTATATTTTGGAGTTTTTTCTCTATTTTTAGTAAATTTTCTGATTTTTTGTGATTTTTAATTCAAGTTTTTTTTATATCTTACGATACGATACAATACACCCGTATCTCAGGCATCATACGATGCGGGTTCTGATACACTAATTACAACATTGGTTTAAACAAGGTTAACACGTTATCCAGCATCGAACACTTTGTGTCTAAGAATCAAAAGTGTTGACATGCGACACGGAGTGTAAATTTTTTGTTGGGCCCTTCTATGTTGAAAAATGAAGTGTCCATAAAGTGTTTAGGAGTGTCAATGTTGGTGTCCAATTGTCAGTGTCAGACACACGTTGGCCCTCCAGAAGTGTCAAGGTAACATAGCTTGTAGGTTTATTGGGCATATACCGTAAGAATGAGTTTATCATGCATTACCTGCTTCATCTCGTTTCATTATCGAATTGGTTCCAACTCTTGATTCTTACCACACCAAGGCCAAGCTGCGTAGACGAGTGGTAGCCAAGACAACTTTGTGATGCTCAGGGATTTGGTGCAGGCTGAAGAAGGCTTCGATGCCTCTGATTACTTAAAGAAAACATCCATGTGAAGCCACCTCGTGAACTTTGGAAGGTCAAGCTTCACACTGTATGTCACTACTTGCTATGAACCACATGTTGGACGGCTCTGCACTAGGTCTGTGTGAGCCAAAAATCATCATAATCATAGTCCAAGAGGGTTTCTGCATATCTACCTTGAACTCCTTATTGTGGTGACTGCCACTCTGTGCTCAACCTAGTGGAGGACTTGGATGTACTTGATCTTCTTTGACAGGTGCACTTGCTGCTGGTTATGCAAACTAGATCTCATAAAGAATAAATCGTGAATTTAGTCACACTTGTAGACTCTTGGTCTGAGTGGGTCTAAAAAGAGGGTTTGGGTTTTGTAGGACAGGCCTAGGTGGGATATCAGCGGGTAAATGTCAGGTTTGGTGTAAAATGGATTAGTCTGAGTCTGAGCTAGGTTTGGATCATAGTTTAAGTTTAAAGCTCGGTGATTTGGGTAATAGGTTTGGTTAGGATCCAGTTGGATCATGACCAGATTAGAGTAAGAATGAGTTTTAGGACTCGAAATTTGTTGGGAACTCGGATTGGATATTGTGGGTAGTGGGTTTGGTTTAAAACACATCCAGGTCCATAATATTGATGGGTTTGGTCTTGACCCAGTCCAACTTATGGCTGGTGCTTCGTCCAGGTCCAATAAGATTCAGTTTGGATTGGGCTCAAAGGAACTGAGTTAATGTTTGGGTTTGGGATCCAACTTGGGTGGTGTGGGTAAAGGTTTGGGTCAAATTGATTTGAAAAGGATCTACAATAAGGTTGATTTGGGTCCATTTAAGAAAGAACTTGGCTTTGCTCTCTCAAACGATTGAGATGTCTTGTAATTTGAGGAGCATTTTTGGGAAAGCTTTGGAAGTGTGCGTGAGCCATGTGGAGTGTGATGTGTGTGACATCAATTAAGATTTTGATTCGTTAATCGAGATGTTCAGAACAAGTTCATCGTTCAGAGCCTCAAAACAACGAAAAACCTAATCAACGATGTTAGACATGGCAGTGATCGGCCAGAAGTGACCAGAGGAGATGAAAATGCAAATCAACATTCCAAATGGGGACAGAACTCACTGAGTCTGTCCTCCGTCGACATGCAGCCAATGAGGGTGGTCTAATGCTTGGAGGTCGTCTATAGCTCAACCACTGAGCATTCAAATCACCATAACCACACCATAGAAGATCGGCCAAAAGGCGAAAGTTGGTAATGTGGCAAGATTGGTGATGGCAGGAGCAGTTTCAGCCAGCTACTCACCAGTGATCAGACTGTCTGCTCTAGTCGGTGGGGCTCTCCAAAACCCGACTCTATTGTGTTTCAAGGGGAAACCGTTGTAAGGTGGGGCTCTGCGACCAATCGGCTGCCGACCAACCATCATCTGCAAGTTGGATTCGATTGGTTGGGCTATCCCCTCCTAGTAGAAATCAGATCCTATAAAAACGCTGAGTGAGATTGGCAATCTTACCCAGCGTTTACAACCACAAAACCCCTGTGGGTCCCACTTGTACTGAGCTACAGTACAGTGGGTGGGTGGGTTTTGTGGTTGTAAACGTTGGTGGGGGTTTCCACCCTCTTCTGTAGTAGCCAGACCATAAGCCCACGGAGTGAGGGCCCAACATTAGTTGAAATTCGATCAGTGACACCCCGCCGGTTAGATCCGAACGGTTGGACCCTCACATGCTGGTGGGACGCCCCTCCATTGCCTCTACAAATTAGACTGTGGGTGGGGGTGTCACCCCTCCTTGCATATCAGATGGCCACCCATCTAATGAGGCACAAGGGGGAATGGTTCAATTTCAAACTGGTTTCCTCCTAAATTGAGTCATCAAACTAGGATTTGGCCTCAAAACCCGATTCTTTCTCCAATATGCTTGAATCAACCCTATTATGGACTTTTTCTTACCTGGTTTGTCCCATATCTTTACCCACACCACATAGATTAGATCTCAAACCCAAATTTTAATCAAGTTTGAACCTAATCCAATATAGAGCTTATTGAACTCAGACCATTCACGCTAATAAGCTCCACTCATAATTTGGACTGAATCAAGACCAAACTGATCAATATTATGGACCTAAATTGGGTTTAAACCAGACCCATTACCAACAAAATCCAATTGAGGCTCCATCTCAACACATGTTGAGTCCAAAAACTTATCTCAAAGCAAGAAGATGGACTCTAGAAGAGAGAAGGTGAGAAGAAGCACAAAGAAAACTTCATTACCTATGTCACTTGGGTACGGGTACGAAGGGTACAACACAACAATTCAAAAAAATGTGGGTATGGGGACACAACTATATATATATATATATATATATATATATATATATATATATATATATATTGGACTGACATGTCTAGTTCCGATCTGGGTCAGCTTTGACACTGGTTTGATTCAGACCTAGGTTGAAATAGATCTGGATCTGGTCTGAATAAGACTTGGGTTTGGACTTTGACACATGTCTAGTTCTGATCTGGGTCAGCTTTGACACATGTCTGATTCAGACCTAGGTTGAAATTGGTCTGGATCTGGTCTGAATAATTCAGACTTGACTTTACCCAGGTCTTATCATATCACCTGGTTTGTGCCAGGTGTTATGAAAGACATTAGAAAAAAAAGAAAAAACATGAGAAACAGATCTGGATACAAATCTGGCTTAGGTCTGAATGGACCCAAATAAGATTTGGGTCCATTCAGACCTTATCATAACACCTGGTTTGCGCCAGGTGTTATGAGAGAGAGAGAGAGAGAGAGAGAGAGAGAGAGAGAGAGAGAGAGAGAGAGAGAGAGAGAGAGAGAGAGAGAGAGAGAGAGTTGTCCTGACCCGCTGGGTACCCCGCTGCCGGTGAAGGAGGAACCCTTCAATACCGACAGAATAAGAGGAAGAGAGGAAGCCAGTTACACACCCCCCCTCCTCCTCTTCTCTCTCTCCACCACTTTCTTCCTCCGTTTCTTCTTCTCCTCCTCTTTCTCGTTTCTCTCTATCCCTATTTCCCTCTCTCTGGCTTTCCCTCTCATTTTTTAAACCAGAGAAAGGGGGAAAAGGAGAACCGAGAGAGAGAAAAATCAAGAGGGGATAAGACGAGACAGAGAAAAATCAAGAGGGGATAAGACGAGAGAGAGAAAGAGTCTGAGAGAGAAGGGGGAAGATGAGGGTTTCGGGAGCGAGTCCGGGGAGAGAGTCGAGGGTTTCAGTGGGAGGGGGCATTTTTTTTGAGTTTTGGGTATGAATTAGACCCGACCGTACCCCACGCAGTGCGGGATCCGACCCGCGGCATACCCGCACTGCCTCCGATACTCGTACTCGTGTCAACATGGGTACGACCGCCAAATGGCGTGTCGCGGTTACATAGTTTATTACATAAAAAATGAGAACAATATAGGAGAGACTTCCCTCTACCTCACAACAACAACAACTACGCCTTCATCCCAAAACAATTGGGGTCGGCGATATGAACCAAAAAAGAAAATCATTTTGGGTCTTCCACATGAATCCTTCTCCTCCAATCATTTCTAACCAATGCCATGTCCTCGGTGAGGTTCAAAGCATTCATATCCTCACTATAAGACAAAAATAGTTGACTTTACTCCTAACTATAAAAAATACATGAATATCCTTATAAAGAAAGAAATGTACATCATAGTAAGAGGGTTAGCACACACAATATATATATATATATATATATATATATATATATATATATATATATATATATATATATATATATATATTACATCAATCTTAACATCCCCTCTCAAACTTGGGATGATGCAAGAGGAATCATCCCAAGTTGAAAGAGCTAAAATGCAAATGAGCAAGATTTAGTAAGTACATCTACAATTTGATCCTTAGAGCTCACCTGCTCAAGAAAAATGACTCCATCTTCGTAAGCTCTATTGTAAAGTGACAATCTGTTTCAATATGCTTAGTTCTTTCATGAAACTCTGAATTCTTTGTGATATGAATGACACTCTTATTATCACAAGACAAGAAGTCTGACCACAAATAGGAACCCCTAATTCCCCCAGCAGCTATCTGATCCAAATAATTATAACGGTAACCTGTGCCATGGCTCTATACTTTGCCTTAGTTGTAGATAAAACAACTCTTTGCTGCTTTTTACTTTTTCATGAAATTAAAGAGCCCCCCAAAAATACAAAATTCTATACTGGAGGGATGATATCAAGTAGACCTTCTAAAATTGCATCCCATAAGGCTCTAAGATTAGTGGAAGAGGACAAAGAAAAGAACATCTCAAAATACATAGAGTGCCGTACCCACACCCACATCATGTCGATATGGGTATGGTGGCCTTTTTAACGAGTTTGTGTGACATAAAATCACATATAAAGCATTTATGTTTCTATGAGCTGTATAAGACATCATCTAACATCAACAACTAATATAGATAATATTGCATACATATCTCACAAGAACATTGCAAAATATTAAATATCTTGCAATTAAGAACATGCTACAAGACTCATACTTTCATATTACATAAACAAAAGCAAAATAACAAAGTTTATGAACACTTAAGTATTAAATAACCAAGTTTTCTGTTTAAATATAACCTCAATCATCATCATCATTATCTTCTTCTTCTCCTCCTCCTTCGGCGTCGAAGATTCAATAATCAAGATAACATGTTATAAATGGTATGCATATCTCACAAGAAAAATGCAAACTATGAAATAATATGCATATTAAATAATGAATCAAAGCTAATAAGTCACAACATTCATAATAATGTGTGTTTGCATAAACAAAAAAAATCATAAACTGTTTTTCTCAATATTTAAAATTTTTACATAGCCAAATTTATTAAAGATTTAAACAAAAATAAAACAGACAACATCAATCACAAGTTTCATCATCATCATTCTCTTCCATTTCTTACAAAAAATCTTCCTAAATCACTCTTAAGCTCTTTAGGGATGAATATAAACCATAGTCACAAATATCGGTATCAATTATATCTTGGCGAGGCTATTTTTTGCGATGTTATAAGTTTGGTGATAAATCTCGAGAAATTCTCGGGACTTAAAAAATAACAAAATAACAAAAATAAGAAAATTTCATGTTTAGACAAAAAAGTACATAAAAAAAATAAGCTATATAACACAAACTCTTCTAACCGGGCACTGCACCCATGCGGGTGCGGCAGTTGGACACAACTTCCTTTGTGTCAGGTGAAGTCAACCACACTGAGGTCCATTTCTGTCCAAAAGTAGATTCAGTTAACCTCAACCAAATCCACTTTTATCTATATTATATACATAAATGCACACACACACACACACACACACACACACACACACACATATATATATATATATATATATATATCCGCACCAGTGGTTATAATTTATTGATGAGGAATAACAATTGTAGATTGTTAATTTGATTTATTGCATGAATTTATTTATGATGAAATGTTGATATGCTAATTGTTTTTATTTCATTAGTGTTAACTTAAAATTGTTAAAAATTATATATATATACTCTCCCCGCACCCAAGTTTTTTTAAAGTGTTGTATCGCCGCATCCGCACCCCGCATCCGCACAAGCATCCACACTCGCACCTGTGTGACATAGGAAATAAGTAAAATATGTAAAAGAAAAAAAAATCATATTTAAAATGTAAAAAAGAAATAAAAGGTAAAACTAATTGGTAATATCACGATAATATTGTTATAATATCGTGATAATATCATGATATATATAAATTTCTGATACTTTGAAAATATCACGCTATTTTACCTTTAATTATCATTTTTCCATCATATCGCGATATTTTTAAAATATCCCCGATATCTTTAACTATGTTATGAACGAGGCCCAAGGGACCTTATATGTTTTTGAAAAAAATTGAAATGAGTGCACTTAAACTGTATTTATAACGTATCTTAAGATACATCCTGTATCAGAGTGTATCGTAAGATACAGTGGCGTATCGTAAGATACACACCCGTATCAAGATATGGGTGTGTATCGTATTGGAAAACACCATAGATACGACGTACAATACACTACAATACTGCTTTTTTGTCCGGGGTCTGACCTCGTTCATCAGTTTAATGAATAGTGGCCTTCCCCATTGTTGATAATGTCTGCTTCTTTGTCTTTGGTGACTCCATCTGGTTTTTTGTCTCTCTGCAGTTTTTTTTTGCCTCTCAGAAAAGGCTAAAGTTTTCTTGCCTTTAGGAGAAAAAAACTCCCTCTCTCTCTCTCATGTTTGAAGCCCTGTGAAAAGAACCCTGGCTTAATCTGCTTGCTTTGATGCTGTTTCTCATAAATGACATTTAGCATATTGAACCACAGAATTCATCTTTCATTTTGTTTACATGAATCTGAATGTTAAAGCATAAACAAAGTGTAGCAGCACTCCCTGTTTATTGCATTTTTATTTTCAAAAAAATGGAAAAGAAAAACACGTTCATGTTGTGTGAAACAACCCTACATAGTTTCAGGCCATCTGCTTGACTCCTTTTCATGCCTCTCCATATCTTTTTTCTTTTTCTTTTTTTGGTCGCAAGACTAGAGTTTATTGTATCCAAAGTAATGTTTTCATGTTTTTATGCAGTTATATTTATTGCTTCAGCCATCAATCTGGTAAACTAGAACACTTGATGAAAGTAAGTATCCTTTATTTGATTTTTTTGCTAGTGTCTTGTTTTCTTCCAACGTAGGTGCTGTAATTTGTAGGTCTAAAGTACCACCTTGCATCTAGCTCAACAATTTTTGCTCTCTCTCTCTTCTGTTAATTGTCATAAATCTGTTTGTTTAGAAATTTAAGAAACTGTAGACATTTTTCTGCCTCCTTCAAATCACATAGAGAGACACCACCTTATGAAGCCCCTTATGATCACAATTATGTTCTCCTCATAAGAAACAAGCAAAATAAAGACAGATGTTATTCCAATTGTACATGGGCTCATTTTGGACCCTTAACCAGAGTTACCAGATGCTTCATAGATAGGTGGGAAGCACACTTCCCCGAAACTTGCTTCGGAAGTGCGAAACTCCTCGTTTCTGAAACTTGCTTCGAAAGTGCGAAAATCCTCGTTTCCGAAACTTGATAGGAATGTCGATTCTCCCATGCTTCTTCTATGCTTCCCACACATTTCTTCCCTGCTTCCCTACACGATTCCTATATGCTTCTTTCATGCCTTTTATGTTTTCCATGTGCTTCCTTTCACGCTTCCCTCTCACTTCTCATGTACTTTCTTTAAATTGGCAACCATTATTTTTAGATTTTGAGAATTTAATTCTTACACTACTAATTCACAAAATTTTAGAATAATCATTTTTATTTTAGTTTTATTTCTTTCTCTTTTGATTTGTATTTTACTTCCGGTTTGATCCCATATCACTTTCTCTTTTATTCCTATTTCACATTTAAATTGATTCTTCGCTTCCCGGTTATAAATTTTAAAATATCTTGCTTCTCGCTTTCGCTTCTCGTTTCGTTTCCTGCTTCCGCTTCCTAGTCTGGTAACCTTTCCCTTAACCCTCTTGGGTCAATAGATTGGTTCTAAGCTGGATCCAACATGGATATAGTTGGGCCATCTGGATCTGACCTTGATTAATAATTAGGTCTAAACCAAATATGTGTTGCTTGTTTACAACCTTAATTCATCAAGATCCAACCTGGACTGGCTTGATGCTTAAGTTAGACACAGACTTCTGTAGCTTGACCATGGTCGTCTAAAATCTGTCGTCGCCCGACTCAAGTCTGACCCAAATACACTGGATTCTCGACCAGAAAATAACTGTATGAAGTCCTGAACTGGCTGTACCAAGCTAAGTTTTCAACAAACACAGTTTGAGTTGGTCCAGCCTGGCTTATTGTCACTAAAACCACACAATGTCATTGATGGTGAGGGTTTGCAATAATTGTTACCTGTAATCCATCTTAAATACTTGGAAATAAGAAACAACGTCAAATAGGAGAAATGACTGTGGATATTCTAATTTTTTAATTACTTACCAGATGCACTAAGAAATATTTAACTAATTAAAGATGGTACACAACATATGTGATCAACAATAAATAAGAAAGAAAATAATATATTAGGAAAAGATGACTATTTAAAAGGAACGAAAGACTCAAAGCTGAGTACTTGTAAGTATGAACATAAAGGTTACAATGCATCAAATAAATAACAAATAAGAGAATGTCTTAATACTCCATTTTATTGCTCCTCTCATCTTGTTTGTCTTCATTTTTTCTCAACCATATCTTCGTCTGTTTCTGTCGAGGAAAAAAAGAGAAGACAAGACTTCATCACTATCGTTTCAGACCATTAGTGTCAGTCCTGATTCTTTCATCATTTGACTGTTATTTCACCTCCTCAGCTACATCAAAGCCAACTGGTTTACATTTGATAAAGACAGCTTCGTACCCAGCCATCTGGGTTTTAACCTACAACAATCCCTCCTAAAAAATGTTTCTTATTTCAGAGCGAGATCAAATAATTCCTAAATTTAGCAATCTAAAGTCCAGACCTGAGCAAAAAAGGTGAGGATGGATTTGGTCATTTCTGTGTAAAAAAGCTTTAATATGGCATGAAACCGATATGTTCATGTTGATCATAGGAAACAAGGAGTATTGTACTATTTGGTGCAATATTTCATGTCAACACAGTTTGATAATTTTCTTAAAATCTATGATATCGTATAGCAAACAATGATAGTTTGGGAAGCTACAATGGTTCTGATGGTGTTCAGGATTAAGTGGTTGCCTGCCGGACGTAGTTGAATCCTTTGTGTCTATCTATGTGCATCCACAGAATTGGATTTTAATGAGAAACTATTTCATTCCCTTTTGTAATTTGCGATCCATAGAATAAGGCCATGCATCGTTTTATCTATGTCCATGTGGCAGTAAAAGTTATGTCCATGTGGCAGTAAAAGTTACTAGACATGACTTGATCTGAAGCGTACAAATTGTTTAATCTATGAATCTGGATTTAATATCGTTTACTTGTGTTTTGAACATGTTAGGAAGCCCATGAAAAAGATGTAATAGGGATTACTCATCATCCTCATCAGAACTTGTTAGCAACATATGGTGAAGATTGCACCATGAAATTGTGGAAGCCTTGAAATCAATTGATACTCTGACAGCTTTGCTCAGCCAGTATGCTCCTTTATGCTCCATCGGTTGGTTGCTGGCTATTCTTATTGGTTGATTCAGGTTCTTTGCCCTTCCCCTGGCTATTTTTGCTTCATCTGCAAGGCTGCTGGAAACTTAATTTAATGGAAGGAAACATCTGATTGACTCAAGTTTGGTTAGAAACACCTGACAGCTGATAGTTTGCCTAAAATCAATAGTGACTGGCCAAATCATTGTTTCCGGAGTTCTCTGGCCACAGTAATCATATGTTAGTGTTCTATCTGCTTTTTCTGGGCCAGATTTGTAAGGAAATTGTTCTTCACAGTTCCATTTTTTTGTTTTCCTTGTTGATGTTGTAAGTTGAGGATGATACTGAATGTAAAATGTAATTTACCTCTCATTGTTTTTCTTATTTAGTTATTGTATATATTTCAATTGGACTGTGCTCGAGTTTTTCCTATTACTATTTCAAAATGAAGTATAAATTTATTTTTATTAAAAGAAGGAAAATGTTATGAATGTGTAATTATTGAAAGTGTGTTTTAATAAATTTCTAGACATTACTCAAAAAAATCCTTCCAATTAGATGAATACCATCCTCGACTTTTTCCTATTACTATTGCAAAATGTAATATAAATTTATTCTTATTGAAGGAAGGAAAAGTTATGAATGTAATTGTTGAAAAAGTATATGTTTTAATAAATTCTTTCTAGATACATTATTAAAAAAACCATATATTTATTATATATATAGGAAAATGAAAACCTACAAAATACAAAACATACTAAATGAAACATGCTATTGGGTTTTAGTGATTTTTTTGAAATTCTGACCACATAGATGTGTTCAGCACAATTGATTTACTAGAAATCGACACTTCGATCATGCATTTTGGATAAAAAAATGTTATTTGGAGTTTTAAAAAATTATGAAAATTATAGGATGTTGATTTTCGAAACCTTATGAAAACCTATCCATGCATCGGAGTCAAATGTTCTAAGTGATTCTTATAAAAACAAGCATATAGATCACCTCTGTACGGTCTGATTTTAAAAAAAATACCAGAAATTCAAAAAAATCCAACATGTTCCATATATATATATATATATATATATATATATATATATATATATATATAGGGTAAATATTGGCTACTAGATTGAGTTGATACAACTTCCACCTATGATTTCTAGCTCATTAGTTCCTACCTTCTTTAGTAGTCTCTCTCTCTCTCTCTCTCTATATATATATATATATATATATATATATATATATATATATATATATATATATATATATATATATCATCGGATGCCCCTAGTGTTGAACGATTTCAAAAAAACTCTAGCGGCGGTGCCTGACTGCCAAAACTGAAAACACGCCAAAAAAAAATGCGCCGCTGATCAGTGGTGCAAAAAGTGTCCGATTTGTGTCTGACACTTTACACGTTGATGATATGGGTCACTATATATAAATATAAATATCAATATATAATCTGTTTACTGGAAATATGTTTACCGGAGTATGAACTCAGTTGTTCTGACATTTTTTTTGTGAATCCAACTATGCAGATATGTTTGGCACAGTCCATTTGCTAGTTGGATCATGCATTTTTTATGAAAAAAATATGAACTTTGGATCTATGAAAAAAATACAAGGATGCTCAAATATTTACGAGAATTCTAAGTGGTTGATTTTCAAGCCTTAAAAGATCTTTGCTTATGCGTCATAATTGGCCTATTCGACGGTCCCCATAAAACCAAGCTTACAGATCCCATCTGTACAGTGAGATTTAAGAAAAAATATGAAAAAACCCACCAAAATTTTGGTTCATACTCAGCAAACCCATTCTAGTAGAAATATAGGCATTTTCAACACTTTTTTTGCAAATCCGACCATTGGATCATGTATTTTTGATGAAAAAATGTGATTTTTGAATGCTTTAGTATTTATGAAGATTATGAGCCATTGATTTTAAAACCTTAAAAAAATCACGTTTGTGCGTCAAAATAGGATGATTTAAGAGTGGGTTCTTATAAATCCAAGCATGTTGATCACATCCTTACTGTTAGATTCAAGATAAAAAGACAAAAAATCCAAGAAAATAGTTGTTGACAATTAGTTCTCATATTTCCAGTTCTCATATTCTAATGATTCTATATATATCACACGTTTGCCAAGAAATATTCCGTTTGCTTGTCGAGAACAGATGGAGAAGATGCTCAATATCATGATTTAATTGTATCAAATACTTTGCTTGCTACAAACTTTTAAGTGAGCCATCGCAATCGTAGGTAGCTTTGGACTTGGCTGATCTACAATCTTGGGGCCAGTCCAACCCAGCCAAGTTGCGCCTATTTGGTTCAACACAAGTTCAAGACCGAGCTCATCTCATCATGAGTTTAAACTGAGCCTAAGATGACTTTGCACGAGCTTGAGTCAAAGTTTGAGCCAACTCATTTATGTGATGTTGAATAGAGAACTTTTGTTAAGCTTTTGTAAAATTGCATGAGGGAACTGGCTTGCAGGACACATATTCAAGAACAACTGTCTTGGATAGGTTTCGAACTCGATTTGAATAGTAGTTCAAGCAAAATCGATGTTGATATATATAGGGAAGGAGGACCGTCCAACCAAAGGAAGGTCCAATATCTGCAACAAATGATGTTTGGACGGCTATTCTTTAATGTTTGAGTTTTTGATCGATTGAACCTTATATATTTATTCTTTATAATTTATTTAGTAAAAAATATGCTTTACCTTTAGATATTATATGACATCTAGACATGTTCTTCAAAACATGAAAAATCAACAGCTCACAATGTATTTACGAGTTTTACAATACAAAGTACTATAGGACGTCGATTTTTAGCGCTTTGAAAAGCACATCTAGATATCGAAAATTAATAATGTAAAACATGTTGCTTACTAAATAAGTGATACAAAACCGATATGTAGAATTTAGAATTTGATCGATGAAAACTCAATCATTAGATAAGGAGTACCGTCTGATAATCGTTGATTGTAGATTTTGGTCCTTATTAAAATTAACTTTGTTCAACTGACTGAAATAACCAAAATGTTAAAAGTAATGACTTTTTGTTTTTAGACAACTGGGGAGAAAATCACACAAAATTTCTATTCATAGGAAGGTGCAATCAGTTGACCCTTGCTCTGATAACAGTGTCTATTGGTGTAAAACCTCGATTCTTTCTTGCCCACCAGGGAGTACACAGTTTTGGCCTTGTGGTGAGGGATGCACATTAATTTCAGAGTGTCACAAGTTGCCCCATCCCTCTTGTTTTATTGGCAAGCTGGGGTTAGGCAGACTCCGACCAGTTACATCCCATAAACTTACAAAATTTAAAGGTCTGAAAACCAGTCAGGGGGTTTATCCTTCCAGATACGATCCCCCTGAACGATATTCAGCCTCGCAAGGAACATAATTATGGTCCTCCGGAACATACATACAACAAAAGTTTTGGAAAGCAAAAATGGCATCTCGAATCGCGAGGATTCTAAAATGACTTTTGATTGCCGAGATATCATTGATAAAACCTCTTTCCATAAATCCCACTCACAATGGACACCAATTGCATCTCGGATAATCCATCCAATCTGAAGGTTAAGACCCTCATGGTTTCTAATAGTGAATCCCACCCGCCAATGTTTCTCAGCAATGCAGAAAATGTTAAGTTTTATCCCACCCACCACATGATTACTGTTTTTTTTTTTGGCCAAGGCAACCTCTCTTGTTTTAATGGGAAACAAAAGCTCACATATATTTTTCTAATGGTGAAAATGTGCACTACAGAAATTTCGATTTCCATATCAACAAATCGTCAATTACCGAATTCTACAAGAATATACAGAAATCATGTTCGCCTTGACAAATGCAAAAGCGACCAACCTTTAGATTTTTCACACCACACTCAGAATCCTGAACGGCCAGTTGAAACCAATCATCCCCACTAATCAGGTACAACAATTTCCACTAAAACGTGCACAGTTTGCCCATCCGAATCAAAGCGTGCCCAGCTTCCAGTAATGTTACAATTCTATGCAAACTGCTTGGACATGATGGGCAGAATCATCCTCCCTGCTCTAGGCTTCATGCAAGGGTAGTTGTGTGTGGGCCATCTGCTGTTTGGGTGGCCATACCGAATGTGGGAGATGCAACATCATAAGCATCTCTTAGTGATAAACGGCAGACTGGGCAAGTTGTCTGCTTTAGCAGCCATGTGTCGATGCAGGTGACATGAAATGCATGGCAGCACTTTGGCATGATCCTCAGAACGTCTCTCTCTTGGTACTCACCTAAGCATATTGAGCACCTGATAGTGACAACCACAAAAAACAAGTAAAACGGGTGAAAGATTAGTGTTCAATTGCCCCTGTCAATTTTAACATCACCTTTTCGATTATTGTTTTACTTATTTCATGTAAAATTGGCTTCCTGCACGAGTAAAATTGGATTTTTTTTTCCTTCAGTAAAATTGGATAGTTGTGCAGAGGATTGTTTCCTTTCTCCCTTTTCTCCTTTACAATCAGTCAATTTGAAGAATTTATAGACCATCATGATTGTGATTAATTCACGAAGGGTTGTATCAGCAGCAGAAACAAAGGCATTGAATGGCTTGCTTAATGATCCTCACCTAGAGCAGTAGGTAGGAAGCAGAAGCAATTCAGTTAGTAGGCACAGAAACCTACCACTTCACCAATACAAACAAAACCTTTAACAGTGAGCCAGAAAGCGGGTTTGTATGACTTATGAGTGTGCATGTGTGGGTGTGAGCCTGCATGTTAACAGAAAGAAGGTGGCTAAGCATTGATTTGACCTCTAATACTGGAGAAATCTGCTACTTTTAAAGAGGGGCTAAATTAGATAACCAAAAGCCTGCCCCGAGTTGCCATGCAGTTGAGGTGGTCTTGGAAAGGCAGTGGAACCCTGTTTTGCCCAGGATTGATTTCTCTTGGAATCATACCAGTGGCTTGTAAGGTGGGTGTTCTTTGCGAGCTAGGCCACTCACCCAGGGTTTACTATCTAAGATGGGGGCGCCATTAAGAGACCGCTGTTCTTAGGCAGGTTCCTCGTCAATTAATAAAAAAAGACAGCCAAACATAGCTAGTTTGTGCTCTTCAATAAAATGGAAACCATATAGTTTAAGATGCTTCACTTGCAAAAAAATATAGAAAGTCCATGAAAAGGAATTAGAAGCAAGCACTTTTAAAACAGAAACACTTACTGGGCATCTTCTTCAGAAGAGAAATCATCACTGTTGAACTTTGTTGTAGGAAATTTTGCAACAATAATTTGTTCCAATCCATGAATGGTTTGTTCTCTCTGTCATCAAGGCTTTCACAGATCAGCTCCATAAAAAGATAGTAAAAATAAAATTCCCAATGCCAATAAACAAGAGAGGATTCAAAGAGGAGCATGGGCACCATATATACAGTGGATGTACTCCTTCATATCAATATATCCATGCAAATACGCATAGGTCTGTGTTATGAGAACACTGGTGTGTGTGTGTGTTTCGACATGGTTATGGAGATAATTCTCTTGTAAACCACTACAGTCCATCTACCTTTATTAAATTTCCAAAAGTTAACAGTAATTGAGCTATTGAAGAGTGTTAACTGAAACCTTTATTGACAGCATAGTTCCACATCACAGTTCTTGCAGGAAACCACATTAAGTTCCATAGTAACAAATGTTTGCACATTTCAACATTGTGACATCGCTCATGCCCAAAGTCAAAATCCCCTGGTTTGTATATAATCCTGTTTGTGCAGAGAAATGCAATACACAAGTTGGGAAACAAATCCACCCACAAGCTACTTTTTGAAGGAGGTGTTTGCTTCATCCTAAAATGAGAGAAAGCGGCCCATTTCGAACATTCCGTGGGAAAAAATGTGGTGGGACCCACATATTAAATGGGAAACCCCATTTTCATACGAAAGAGCGATCACACTGGTCATCCTCAATGGGGAAGTACTTTCACGCAGGAAAGTGGGCTTCCTGTGGGTGTGGGTGTGCGTGCAGTAATGCCCCCACTCAAGGGAAGCCTCTTTCCTTTAAAAGGACCACTTTGAAGGAAAAGTGCTTTCTCAAAAGGGAGGCATGAACCCATTTTGACAGGGAAGATGCTTTTTTACATTTATTACGTGGATCTCATCATATATTTCCTCATAGACATATTTCTCTCGCCCTTTGTAAGAAAGAGGCCCGGACTATTTTCTATGAAAGGGAGCCTCTTTCATGGAAAAGGGGATGAAACAAACGCCCCTTACTAAAAAAGACTTCAAAACATATAGCAACTTCGACAGACGGTGAAGAGTTTGTTGGAGGGGTTTTTGTACAATTTCTGTTATTATACCAATAGGGCTAAATCCCTTTTAAGGCCAGAAATGGCCACGAAAATAGATCCCCCAACCCCATATATATATATATATATATATATATATATATATATATATATATATATATATATATATATATATATATAGAGAGAGAGAGAGAGAGAGAGAGAGAGAGAGAGAGAGAGAGAGAGAGAGAGCTTGTTGTCTCACGAACTGAAACCAGATCAAACGAAAAATCAAAATCAAATTAAACAAAAACAGAAGCATTCGAGTCAGAGCTTACCAATTCTGCATGTGGGTGCTGCAGATCTTGCCGCTGCTCCCTCCTCCACGCGATCCTGGCGCAGGCCATCCGAGTGCACACAGAGAAGATGAACACAGAGCTGACGCCGAAGCCAATTACAGCCATAACCAAGTTCATTCCAGAGCCAAACATGGCAGCTGCCTCAGAACCCTCCTATCAAAACAACCAATTGACTCTCAATCATTGGCCTTCTAAAACCGAGATTACTTGTCTACGAGTCGGGTTTGGTTTAGACCCATGTAAAACCTGAACCAGACCTGATTTGAGTTTGTACCGGAGTTCCCGATTCGGGTCTAATCGGGCTCACCATAAGAGAAACCATACCCGTCGATCATATCTGTAAACTAATATTTTTTGTCTTTTCTACATTGAAAATTTGTGAATATTAGTCAGAACTTGGGTCTGGTATAAAATTTAACAAACCATACCCCACTCCCCGACTCCATATGTCTTTCGGACCCAGATTCTAATCAAACCTTCTTATTTATCACCAAACCCTGATATATAGGGTTTGGTACGGGTCGGATCTGGGTCAAACCTGACCCACTGACATCCCTAACCTAGCAAAACGAATTAAAAGAGGCTGGGCAATTTGGCGACGTCAAAGGGAGAAAGAAATTGGACACAAACCTTTTTTCTTTTTTGAGCAATTTACACAAAGCCGTCTAACTTATTAGATATTACGTTGCAGTGATTGTGTGCAGCCCCTGATTTTTTGGTGCACATTCAAAAAATAATCTTGGTCCTAAAATCATTCATTGAACTTTGTTTAGATATGTCACAATGACAAGGATACCGCTGCGATTCGAGTTGGAGATGTTGAGTTTGAAAACTTTTTGAAAAAATAAGATACCATGAGTTCGAAATTTTTTCAAATACCACAAGGATTTCTTCAAAAAATTAATCAATAAAAATTATTTTTAATATTTCATTATATGCAGATGTATTTGTTTTGAAATACTATTTAAAAGTATTAAAATGATCTAAAAATACTAATTAAAAATAATGTCCGTACGTTTCAGGTTCGTGTAAGCATGCTATAGCGATTCGTGTCACCCATGACACACATTGTTAATGGCGTGTCATTTTGACGCAGATGTATGTTGTGTGATCAAAATAGCAGTAATATTGATTTGTTTGACAAAAGACCGTTAGATGTCATAAGTTGTTTTAGAAAATAATAACAACAATGTTACTTTTTATGCTTCAAGGGATTATTTGAAAAACATTCAGATAAAATAAGTAAGTTAAAAGTAATATGCAAATCTAGACCTTCATTTTTCTAAATACTTATAAGTTTGGTGACTTATTGTAAATTATTCTTTTTTTTTTCTTTTGGTTTTTGTTTCTTGTTTCTTGCTCTTGGTTGGCTTCGAGCTCTGCCATTTTACAGCAAAATTAATGGGGTTAAAGTGGTTGGTGTCATCAAAAAGAGATTTGGTCAATTAAGCAACTCTCTCTCTCTCTCTCATTTGATCCAATGGGCCCAAAAGAGGCCAAGGGTGGGTCCATTTTAAGAGCCGTCCATCTTGGATATCTGGTGGACTGCCATCTTCGTGTATATGAAGGACTAGGCCATGAAGAACCTTTCCACCACAGCCTGGATGGATTCTGCAAGATTCTTCCACGTGTCTGTTTGGTAGTTTTAGGTGGTTGATCAACGACTCTCTAAGCTTTTCGTAGTCGTCCTGTCTTATTCTCGTGTAATTATCAGGAGTTAAGACCCAAGTATCTGCCTGGTGTCCCCAGCAGCTCTTATAAAAAAAAAGTATATGTAATTAGTGTTGTGGTGGTGGTGGTTGTGCCAAGACTAAGAGGCGTGTGATACTGTACGTAGGAATCTGTCATGAACCAAAGGAGATTGAATCCAATACGAAACCAACTAGGATCCTATTGTTAGAGCTCAAGTAAACACTAATTAAGTCATTGAAAATTCTCTCTCTCTCTCTCTCTCTACAGGTTACTTTCAGCCTTCAAGGGCTTATCACAATTGGTTAGGTAGTCAGTTTAAGGCTTTTAAGTTGAAGGAGGTCGAGAGTTTGTGTCCCTTACGGCAAGGCATAGTTAGGGATGTCAACGGGTATGATTCGGATGAAGAAAGATAAAACTGAATTGAATCCCACCTAATCAGATTTGGATGAAAAAAGTTAAAACCGAATTAGGATCAGACTAGCTTGAAACACCGATATTTACACTTAATTGGATTCGGGTTTTAGTCAGATTTGGATTTTAATCGGATTCAGGTTGGGTTTCAAAGAAAAACTAGAACCCGAATCTGATTTTTATTCAGATCTGGATTTGGCTAACGAATCAGACTAATTGGATTCGGATTGGATCCAACCTGTTGAAATCCCTAGGCACAGAGAGCACTCGTGGAGTTTTAGACTGCAGATACATCCAAGCCATAGTGGTGGTTTCTTCATGCTAAATCGAAAAAAGGGGTTACTTTCATGAATTCATACCCATTCTTTTGAAAATGGGGAGAAGATTTTAACATTTTGAGGTGATTACAGTTGGGCTCGTGACACTGAAAGGTCTGATATAGCCTCCAATGAGTTTTGAACCTGAGTCTCATTCCATAAGATACTCCGACTCCTCCGATGATCCAGCTATCAAATCAGGCATACCTGCATGAGTGTAGATACCATCATATGACATATGTGGATTCTAGACACCCACCCGGGTCGCCTGAGTGGCAGTGAGCCTGTAGAGAAGGTGCTGACCCATTCATCCCAGGTTCGACTCTCACCGAGTGTGCAGGTGTCTTTAACTGGAAAACTCCATAATGGTTTGGGTGTTGGTGGCTCCACCTTGGGTTTACTTCGCAGAGGGCAGGCCCCTGAAGTGACCCAATTCTCAGTGAGGGTTCCCCATTATAAACAAACATTCTCACCTGAAATGTGCACTAATCCTAGCAGTCGACATGCATGGGCTGGATGGTTAGGGCTAACATAGGATCCTATACAGCATCACGTCGTAGGATAGAATCCTTTTTCCCGCCTGTGTATGGCATGTTGAAAAGCCAAATTATTGCATGCCTCCCTGTTCAACCCACATCACAAATTTCATTATCGGAAAAAACTCTTGATATTTTAGACAATCTGGTATCATTGGAAAATATACACACAGAAAATATAAAAATAATACACAAAATTATACAGTAAAAGTATAATATAACAAATTTGCTAAAGAAAAAGTGATTTTAGTGTCATATTAATGCATTAAAAAACAATATATTTTCAAAATAGGTGACTTTGTTTAAATATCGCATTTCAAACGGCATAATAATGTCCACTGAAAATATGGCTTTGAATTCAAAATATTTCAAATAATCTATAATATTTGTATTATGGTTCAGTCTTTGCTTAATGTGCTTTTTTTTTTTGGATTTATAACCCGAAGGAACTGCACCCAAAGAAGACATGGTCACGCTGGCTGATCAGCCTGCCATACCTACGGTCATCGTGCCCGCAGCGTAAAACTCCGAGGCTAGGACCCCTGCCCCCGGGGAGTATGCTTAATGAGCTTTAAAATGAAGCTTGCCAAGATGCTCAGTCTGGTTCATAACTTGCAAGCCAGGCTTGAGCATGGCTCTGATTCATTTTGGAACAAAACAAGAGTTCCAAATTAGGACCAATGAATAGATAAAAAAAATTCTCATATTAGACTTTTTTTTGGTAGTAGTCTAGCTGGGGAATAACCCCTGTGGATTCGAATCCCTGGCCTCCCTTGGTTATAGTGCAACCTAACTATCCAGCTATCTTATTCAACCACATTTTTTGGTTGGAGTTAGCAAAAAAATGTTTGAAAGTGATTTTTCAATAAATCAAACCTTTTTCGTTTCCCCCCGTTTTTCGATCAAAGTAGTTCAGAGAATATTTAAAAGCTTCCAAAAAAAATATTATAACAGCAAGAAGAATGCATATATATTGAACCCACGACTAATGAGAAAATTATCTGCACATTTTTTGATAAAATACCTCTCAGCTATGATTCTACCATGGTAAACAGAAAGCGATAAGAGAGAGAAAGATAGAGCAATCGTAAACTAAATATCGACTTTCCTTGATTTCTATGAATTATACAGAATACAATAACCAAATCCTATGATTGTAGCCGCATTCTAGATCCTATCCTAGATGGAAAGATAATAACAAATTACAATAGATCTTGGATAACTAATTTACACAAATCCTATCTCTAATGATAAGAAAATTTACAAATTTACAGTTACAATTTTACAATAGCTTTTCTAATACTCTCCCTCAAGTTGGAGCATGTGGATCTAACATGCCCAACTTGCTTTTGAGTTTACGGAATGGATCTCGCCCAAGTGGCTTAGTAAACATGTTAGCATTCCGGAGATTGGAACCAATATGTAAAAAACCACTTTGGATCTTGTCCTGAACAACATGACAGTCAATTTCAATATGTTTAGTGTGCTTGTGGTAAATTAGATTTGTAACTATGTGAAGCGCTGCTTGATTATCACAATATAAGATAACTACTTTAGAATGGACAATTCTAAAATCATTCAGAAGATAGGTAAGCCAAGTAAGTTCATAGCAAACCAAAGCCATCGGGCTGTATTCAGCTTCAATAGAAGATCTAGACACTATATTCTACTCTTGGATTTCCAAGAGATTGGACTATCACCAAACATAGTGCAATAGTTTGAGATAAGAATGGTGGGTCATAGGGCACGAGGCCCCTTGATATGGAGATCCCTTTAAATACCTTAATAATCATAGGGCTGTATCAAAATGGGGCCTTCGAGGCTGGTGCATAAATTGGCTAAGGATATGCACATAGTACACAATGTCTGGTCTAGTAATGGTAAAGTATATGAGCCTGCCGTTCAATCATCTATATCGACTAGCATCCTCAAGAGTCTCTCCATCTCTACTATTGATTTTCAAATATTGTTACATTGGAGTGATGTGTAGAAAGGCAAGCACTAAGATATCCAATCTCATCAAGGATGTCCAAGGTATATTTCCGTTGGGAGAGGAATATACCATTTTTGGATATAGCAATCTCAATTTCAAGAAAATATTTTAAGACTCCAAGATCTTTGATTTTGGAAACCAAGTTGAGGACTGAGGCATTAATGGAATCAACATTATAGCCTTCAATAATTATATCATCAACAAAGAATACTGCCTTTGCTGGTTGAAAACGATTCCTTTGAAAGCATTTGACAATTTGAAGATCCAGTTATGTGAAGAATGCCTATGTAGATTTGTTAAGGTGGCAAACTTGTTGCTCCCCCTTTTCAGAAAACCTGAGTAGCAATTTCATATAAACCTCTTTAACAAGATCGTAAGATATTGTTGACATCGAATTAAAACACATGCCAATTATAAATGGCATCACCAACTAATAAACAATAAACATGAAGGAGCTTAGGGACAGAAGTATAAGTTTTGTTGTAATCAAGGCCTTCAACTTGAGTGTAACCTTTGGCTACTAAATAGGCCTTATATCTTTTTATGTTGTGGTCAAATCTATATTTAACTTTATAGACCCCATTTGCATCCAATAGGATATTTCCTAGGCGGCAAAGTGGTAATGGTCCATGTGTGGTTATCTTCAAGAGCCCTTATCTTGACTGCCATTGCTTCTTGACAATGTTGATGTTGCGTAGCTTGAGAAAAGGTGTAGGTTTTGGGTTTTAAAAGATAGTTACAAGGAAGACTTTATAGAAAGAAGAAAAGTTTTTATAACTCATATATTGACTAATGGGATGACATGTTGGATTAGTTGGCGAGCAATTAGTGAAGTAGCATTCATAATCTTTAAGGGAGGCTGGTTTGGTCCGCTCCTTATATGATTTTCTAATTGGGTTTGAGTTTTCTGAATTTGAATTTGAAGACAGTGGAAGATCAACTTGACCATCTTTATTAGAAGAACTTGAGTTTTATGAATTGGTGTTAGAAGACAATGAATGATCAACTTGACCATCTTGATCAAAACCATATGATTCCAAAGTAGGATTATTGATATGACTAGGTTGTGAAGATGTATTATTTTCTGCAATAAAAAGAAGTTCAGGAGAACTATCAGGTATGGGAAGCGGCAAGACAACACATTCATCACTATTCGATGCAAATTTATGAAAAAATCAAAAGATTCTCATAAAATTTGACAACTTGGCTGGTGAAAACTGAATGGGACTCCAAGTCATAGAGGTGATAAACCGCTTGACTGAATGCGTACGTAATGAAAACACAACATTTTGGCCTGGCATCAAATTTATGAGAATAGTTTATATTATATCCCTATAAGAAAAAATGTGTTTACTAGCACATCCCCTAGCGCTAGGTAGACTTTTACTGGCACTAATTTAGCGCCAATAAAGGTTTGATCTCTTATAGTGTATGCACAACAAAGACACCCAAAAGCTCAAAAATAATGATATTGTGGTTATTTGTCCGAAAGAACTTCATGGGGGATTTTCCCCAATAAAGAATTAGTAGGTAACCTATTCATGAGATATGCAACAGTCAACACACATTCACCCTTGAATTTTAAAAGTAAACAAGCTCCAAATTGACGTGCTTGAGCCATGTCAAGTAAGTCACAATGTTTGCATTTGAGAACTCCATTTTGTTATAGAGTTGTGAAGCAACTATGTGATCATGAATTCCCTTTTCCCAAAGGAACATTCACATCTCATTTGAGAAAAACTCTAAGCCGTTACAAGCCTTAAATTGGGTTTGGATCATGTCTATGAATTTTGGAAAATGTGAAAAAATTTAAATTTATGATGCATATAAACCCATGTAGTACGACTAAAATCATACATGGTCAAAAAATAATGTTCACTGGATAGAGAAGCATTTTGATATCCACTGCAAATATCATAATAGATGAGTTCGAAAGAGACAATGGTGGATATTGAACTGTTGGGAAAAGGCAAACGAATTTGTTTAGCTAAAGGAAAAACAAAACAATGATCATAAAAGGCATGTGAACTAATTTTACTAGAATTAACTAAAGTCTGAAAATGAGCACTAGAAACATATATAAGACACAAATGCCAAAGATAAGACAAAGAAGAAGATGGCACCAAGAGAGCAATATCACTAACCATTTCGAGAAAATAAAGCCCGTTTCACATTTAGACACTCCAATCTTTTGTTTCGAGAGAGGGTCCTAAAAGAAACAAGAATACCATTAAACATGACAACATACTTCAAGTCTACAGTCAATTTACAATGGAATTAATATTGTACTTGAAATTAGGAACATACAAGACGTTGGGCAATTGAATTTTAGGTGAAATAAAAACATTACTTTGCCAACATAAGTGATTTGTGCCGATGAACCAGTTGGTAACTTAACAGAAGGGAGAGTGGCCAGTTTAGGAGATGACATTTGAGAAAGAATGGATCATGTGGTCCATAACCCCGGTATCTATGACCCATTCTTGACAAGTAGAAACAAAAGCACATGGGAAAGAATCAAGACCTGTAAGATTGACTAGGGGTACTTGGGGAACCTTATTACCTTGGTTGATCAACTCAGATTTTTTGACGTTGTTCATGGTAAACTGATCCCCTGTCACCTTTTCTTGGCTAGCAACAACATTGGCATTGGTGTTTCAATATTGGTCTTCGCAAGAAAACCATGAATAAAATAACACATCACTTTAACATGCCTGATTTTGTGCAATGATCGCAATAGGGCTCGCCTTGCCAATTTTTCTGCACCATCATGTTGTTTGAGTTGGTTGTACCAACAACAACTAATGTACCATAATAAGAGGAATATGGTTGGACACACATTTCCTGCTAGCATTCTTGTTGGATAATGAGGGAATATGCTTTGGTAACTGTAGTGTGGGATCTATTAAGAGGATTTGGTTTCGAATGGTGCTGAAGCCCTCATTATGTCTCGTTAGAAATTGAATGAAATGTTCTTGCTGATGGAGTTTATGAACAACCTTCATCGCTCCGCATGAACATGTAAGGAGGGAGATATATGAACTCAGCAGATCCCAATGGCTCTTCGGTTTGGTGTAGTATGTGGCAACTGAAGACGTCTTTGAGATTAATAATCTCTTGTTGTATCTTGTAAATAAGAGGAGCATTATATTGAAAAAATCTATTGCTCAACTCGTTCCAAACCTTCGCTGGTATGCTGGTATATATGATGCTATTTGCGAGGTCTTAGTAGATCAAATTTAGGATCCATGATGACACTAGGCTATTGCACCTTTATCATGTTGTTGTGAGAGAGGATGACAAAGAATGTACCAGGACTATCCGAATGGTGCACGTAATTGGGACTGATAGTTGATTCAATGCCCGTGCCCAAATCTCTTTTATTGTTGTTGGTCTTGGGTGATTCAGAAGCCATGGAGGTCTCTCAGGTATGGGTTCTGATACCATGATAAGACACTTGTAAACAAAAAAACAATAAGAGTGAAAGAAAAAGAGAGGGAGACTGAGAAATGGTAAGCTGAATATTGACTTCCCCTAATTTCTATGAATCTAATCTAGATGTATATATAGAATATAATAACAAAATCCCATGATTGTAGCCCATTATAGATTACAACATATCCTATCCTAGATGGAAAGATAATAATAAGTTACAATAGATTACATTAATCTAGGACAACTAATTTACAAATTTATGGTTAAAATTTTACAGGAGTTTTTTCCAAATAATTATACATCATGAATTTATAGATATCAAGGGGAGAAAAAGTAGCACAAACATGTCTCATTTTGTTATTAAGTTTGTAAGAATCTCTTTTTTGTTAGGCAACGAGGGAGTAACCTCCTGTGGGAATTGAACTCGAGACCTTTCAATTATGATAACGCAACCTAACCAAGCTATCTCATTCAACCCTAGTTTGGAAGTGATTATTTTCTTTTTATATTATTTTAAGAGAAACCACCATTGCCCACAAGGACTTCACATTTGGGAGGGTCGGCTTGTGAATGTCATCAAGTTGATGAGGACACTACCCATGGTCATGAGGTCAAAGTTGGGTGTATTCTCCACAGGGTATGAGAGACCTCAGAGGTTTTACCAGCATGAGGCCAGCCAATGTGCTGTCAGTGATTGAGGGGGTTTTCTCTTGGTCGAGAGAGAGAGAGAGAGAGAGAGAGAGAGAGAGAGAGAGAGAGAGAGAGAGAGAGAGAGAGAGAGCACCACTGTGGATAGGCAATCTTCAATATAGGCTGAGAGCCTGAAAGGTGCCATGTTGAGTGTAGATTTGTTTCAATGTTCACAGTGTAAAGCTCCTCCAGATATATTCTCCAGCTCACCAAGGAAGTCTTCCCATAGCTTTGGACTTAAGAAAATAGACGCACCGTGGATTTCAAACTTGCAACACCCATTAGCTTGGATGACTTAAGCCATCCCATTTAGTCAGTTGTGTGGGCCCCAATTTAAAAGTAAAGTTTGTATATGAACCAATCCACTTTAATTGGCCATGAAATGAGCTCATACATACTAGTTGAATAAGTGTGCAATGAGGTCTGCTTTAAGAGTTTGCCATGTTTAATGAGCCTAGTTTACAAGTCAATGGATTATCTAAATGAGCGACAAATTATAGGCACAAGTTATGTTGGCCCAAACCTGGTAGACAGATTCAACATTGTCCAAATGATAGAAACTGACTCTTGGATCATATTTTTTTGATGGAATAATATGACTTTATGAGAATAGAAAATACTAAACATTGTAAACCATTGATTTTTCAAGGCTCATAAAATCATGCCTACAATTTAATATTTTAAGTAGATTCTCACTAATAAAAACATGTAGATGTAGATCACATCTGCAAGGTAAGTTTCATGAAAATAGTATAACAAATAAAAAAACTCATTCCAACATTATGGAAACATGACCAAATCTTCACCCATATATAGAAAGGTGTACCAGTGAACAACAAAAACACATCAAATGGGCGGATGTAAGATCATGTGCTGCAAATCCACCCGAAAGTGCATTAGCGCAGTCAATGACTATCACTAATTAACGCTTTTTTTTTTACACTTTTCACATGCAATGTTGATTGCATATTCGTCCATCGTTGGGTTTATTGTTACATCCTTCTCTCTCTATATATGTATATGCATATATAGGAAAATGAAAACCTACAAAATGCACATGGTGCTAAATAAAACATGTTATTAGATTTCCAAGTTTTTTTCAAAATTCTGATCATTCAGATGTGATCTATATGCTTTTCTTTATAGGAATCAATTCTTGAAGTATTTGATTCTGATGCATGGCTAATTTTTTATAAGCTTTCAAAAATCAATGGCCTACAATTTTCATAAAATTTTGAGGCTCTTAAATACCAAAATTTTCATCTAAAATGCATGATCCAAGTATCAAATTTTAGTAAATAAATAATGTTAAACACATCAATGGGGTCAGAATTTCGAAAAAAATAGTGGAAATTCATTAGCATATTTCATTTAGCACTGTACCCATTTTGTAGGTTTCCATTTCACTATATATATATATATATATAAAACTGGAAATATGTGAATTGAAGTGTGAAGTAGGCAATTTTGACAACTCCTTTTTACAAATCTGACATTGCACATGTGCTCAACATGATCTATTTGCCAAAAATTGATTATTGGATCATGCTTTTTCAATGAAAAAATATGACTTTTGGATAGTTAAATATTCATGAAAAGTTTGAGTGTTTGTTTTTCAAGCCTTAAAAGATTCTACTTATGCATTATAATCGGATGATTCAAGATTCAGCCCCTAAAAAGCCAAGTATGTAGATCACATTCGTACAATGAAATTTAAGAAAAAAGAAACCATGAAAATCTCAATTCACATGTTTTTAGTTAATATAATCTAATGGCCAGCTATGGTAGAACTAAGAAACATTTTTTTAACAAAAAAAAAATATTTTTTGAGTTGAGCAAAATCAGTGCATTCGTAGCCATTGATTTTTGCATCACCAAAAAATAAAGAAACCTATACAAAGTTAAGATTCCAATAGTCCAAAAACAGGTTCCCACTAAAAAACATGAAGATCAATATTGTAGACACCCCAATTTTGACTCAGTTGTCTTCGACTTAGCCTTGTGTCAAAGGCTAATTGGTTGAGTCTTTTATAATGTACTCTCAACTCCTACTACATATTTGTCTTCTAAACAATATCCTTAAGATTTTTGTCCAAAATATGAATAGACTAGAGAGTCTTAGCTTTCAAATGTGACAAAAATATGTCATTCCAACACTAGAGTGCAAAATTATAGCCAAAACAAGTTGATTTGTCTAGACAAAAACCTACTTTCAGGTAGGATTTACTTTATGTTTTTGATCATCAAAATGATAAATTTTGGTTTTGTACTCAAAAGATAAGTTAAGGATGTTAGCTTTCCAATACATCAAACCACAATAAGGATAAATAGTTAAAGATATATAGCAAAATAAAAAATTCAGCTTATCAATATAGTTTCCGCTTGTCTATTTGATAAGTCAAATTAGACACTACAACACTTGTCACCGTTGACCTTTGACTTGTCATCATACATGATGGATTGTTGTCAAACAAAGGTCCAAATCCATGATTGTTAGACAACTTTTTGATTGTCAAAAAGTTGTCCATTTTGGCTTAGAATGCATATGGAAACAAGGATAAGATCTATCCTACATTCCAAAAGTACACAATCTTATGATTATGCCTTCCAAAAACCTATGATAAGCCCACCCAGTCTGCTTTAAACCCATGTCTTAACCTTCAAGAAATCCAATAGCCAATCGTAGTTTGACATGTAATCGCATCAACCAATCCGATTCAAGCTACTGTGCAACAGCTGAATAAGGATAATTAAGCCCAAAGCTCATGAAAACCGGATCCTGGATACACGTTCTAAGATCTAGACTCACCTAAAAAACAAAAAATATGGGCCTGTCATTTTATTTAATTGGAGTAAAGAGATCCCACCTTAGCTTAAGTTAACCTTACTCTGCAGAAATATCTAATTCAATTTAATTAGTTCTACGACAACCCTTTAGTTTATTGGGTCCACCCTGTTGAACCCAGACCCACAGAGCCTTAACCTTGTAGAAGCTCTGCTAGATTCACCCATGCATGCTAAATTGTCATAAAAAGGATAACTAAGCCCGTGGTGAGTCTCATATTTTGTCTTATTTTTGCATTTTTCTTGAGTTTTGGTGGTGCCTAGCACCATAAAAGTCTCATTTTTTCCTTTTAGGAGATCAAAAAGTGATATGCATGTCCGTATACATGAAGATCCAAATACGAGAAGCTATAATCTTGCTGGAGGTGATCATCCCTCTCCACTTAGAGAGTAAAAGCCATAAATTTTCAGACTGAACAACCACATCATTTCCAAAAATTCATTTTTAAAGCTTTATTCATCTTTTTAAAATCCCCTTTGGGCAAAATTTCCTGCATATCCACATATCTATGACACTAGATGCGACTAAAATGGCAAAAAAACAAATTCAATGTTACCAAGTCATTTGTATGTACAAACTACTTTCTAAATAATTTATTTTTTTCATTGTTTGTTTCTTGGGTAAATCTAACCATATAGAAATGATCTAGGTTGTCACTTTTGTGATGAACTTGATCTCACACCGTGCAATCAACTAAGCCTTTTGAAAATCTGCCTATCACTTCTGTGAGGTTATTTTCATAGAAAATAACCAAAAAAAAGAAAAAAAATAAGAAGCAATTATACCTATAAAAGTTGATAGCAAATATGTCCCAATAAATGGGATGATATTTGCTACCCTATTAGAGTGGTGTGTGTAAATACCCCAAATTTTCGAGGTTCATTTCTGGACACCCCTCCTTTCACAGATGTCAACCCTATAGTACAGTGTAGGAGTCTAACCCCTAGGTCCATTTCAATTTAGGTGTCATTTCACCCTATTTTACCAAAAAATTTACCATTTTGCCCCTAGGTAACCTTAGATCCTTGTCAGTTAGACCCAATCAGGCTCATTTTATGCTTAGAAGAACTAGAATATCAGTCATTTCTAGCTTCTCTGAGCTCACGATGAGTAAACCCTGTTCATGTCAGCTAAATTGGGTTCATTTCACATAAAATAATCTCATTTCTAGCTCAAATTCAACCTAATTGTCCCAGAGTTAGTTAATTCCAATAAATCATGTTCCCATATGTTTAACTTGAACTCATTAGGAGTTCAAGTGGCCCAACTATAGTTCAAACTGGTTTCCCATATTGTTGGAATTCATTTTAGTTCAATCCAACTCATTTCAGCTAGAATTGAGCTAACCCCAGTCAGCCTAGCTGGGATTTAGCTTCGTATTTAGTTTATCTTAGTACAATTGATTGTCATTTTAGCTCAAATCATCTGGTCTAAGAGCCTAGTTGAGATAGTGTCATTTTAGTTCACTTGAGTTCAAAAACCTTAGAACCCAGTTCAACCCTATTCAAACCAGTTCAAACCTTATGTCATTATTCACTCTACTTCATGCCCCTGCCCAAGAGGGTAAAATCATCCTTGTGCTCATTCAGAGGGGCAGTTCAGTCCATTTCTAAGCCAGATCAATTCTGAGATTATGTCTATATCCGAGATCCAACTCATGTTTCAATTTGGATATTTTCCAGTGTTGGATCTGATATCCAATATCAATTCTCTATTTCAGACCTGGATCTTTTATTAAATTCATTCTGCTATCTATATCTAGGGTCCATTTTATTTTCTGAACCTGGATTATCTCATCAGATATCCAGGGTCCAATCATTTATTATCCGGGATCTATTCCTCAATTCTTATTTAATATTCAGGATCTATTTTCATCCTATTCCTGATTCAGGATCCACTTTCCAATCTTATCTTTGATCTAGGATTCATTTTCCAATCTTATCTTTGATCCAAGATTTATTTTTTAATCTTATCCTTCATCATTTCGAGTATGGATCAAACTCATTGTCTAAGATCTAGATCTATTTGTCATTTGAAACTTTAGATCCAGATCCGAATAAAAAACTTTCTTTCAATTTCAAACTTGGGTTCAAAATTGATCTTTACATGTAATCTAAACCTAGTGTTTTACATTTAATATTTTGAAATGCCTTTTTTAGAAAAACAATGCGTCAGATCTGGATCCAGATTGGATTTTGATTTGGATTTTTAGGCTCGAACTTCAAAGTGGATCTTAGATCTAATCCAATGCACATTAGATGAGACTCACCTAGGTGGCATCACTTTTTGATCATTTCTTTCATTTGATTTTTCTTATTCTTGTTATTTCAGAAATCTAGTTGATTTAGGACTTTGTTTTTCGCTTTTTATCTTTTATTTTTATCTTTTTATTTTTAACCTTTCTAAATCTTTATTTTAATTGTTTTAAAATCAAATGTAGACCCCACCTAGGTGGAACCACATTTGAATTTTCTTGTTTAGAGTTTTAATTAGTTTGAAAAAGAAAAAGTCAAAATAAATCCAAATTGGACTCTTCTAAGAAGGTCGACCCTTCTAGTCCAATTTTTTTAAAGTTGCTAATTATTTGCTAACCAAATCAAGCAAATGTGAGACATTAAACTCTCTATCCCCTTTCAATTTCCCTTATAAATAGATGCCCTAGGGGGGATGTCCAGCATGAAGCAATCCAGTCCAAACTTCCTCTTTTCCCTCTTCTTGATTTCCCTTCTTCTTCCCTAAGTGTTACCTTTCTCCTTCCTTTCTTCTTTTTCTTTTCGTTTTTAGTTGCAACAAAAGGAGGATGAATCAGAGCTTGGTAACTCCTTGCCCTCTCCTTCTATTTTTTTCTTTTATTTTCATTATTACTTGATGCATTTTTCCTTTCAACAACCACCATGAAAAAGAGATTCGACCTCTCATTGGCCGAATCTCTCTCAAAATGGCTACAACAAATGAATCCCATGCAATTCTTGTTTTTTTTTAGTTTATTTATAGGCATCATAGATTTAGGTTTGCATTGTTGCTTTCATCCATACAAAATCAAGAATATTTTTTTTATTTTTTTTTCATTTTATGCATGTTTAGATTAGGTTTTTAAATCTTTTTTAACAATCATGTTTAAATCTTGATTCTGGTCTCACATTAACATCATTATTTTATGTGCTTATTTTTATCATTTCGAACAATATTTTTTATGAGAGATATATTCATATGCTTACGTGAATCTGGCCAAGTTTCATGATTTTTAGGTATCTTTTGATCTATTTTTAAAATCAATAACCGAAACATGTTTTCTATACCATCAAAACACTGTGCAAAATTTGGGTCAATTTGCTAGAATCATATCTCCCTAACCAAAGATGATTTTTTAGATCCGTAAAAAGTGACTTCTTTGTATGTATGCCTAGTTTCTTTCACATGATTTTGGTGATTTTTGACGATAATCTGCTATTTTTTTAGCCCAAAACCAGAACCTATTTCTCTGCATTGTCAGGCAATGTTGAGAATGAGGATCATCTTGCCAAAGTCATATCTCCCAAACCGGAGATGCTTTTTCTAATCCATAAAAAGGGTTTTCTTTATTGTCATGTCTATTTTTTCTCTAGAAAATTTTATGATTTTTCATCTCTGTTTGCTATTTTATCTTGACCCAAGACCGTGACAGGTAAAGAATAGCCAATTATGCAGCCTGTTTTCACTTTTTAATTTAATATATTCTTCTAGCATATTCATTAAATTTATTTTTTGATTGCATGTTGTTTTTAGAGTTGTTAAGACTGTTTATGTTGATTTTCAAAATTTTTAGATGTCATTTAATATTTTATCATGTTGTTTTCCAAGAACCAGTTTTCTGTAGAGCCCTATTCTACATAAATACGAGCAAATTTGATATTTTTTATTTATTTTATCATTTTCATAAATAGTTTTTATAGTTTTAAAATCTGATTATTTTCTTGATCATGTCAAGGTGCTCTTCACCCGATTTGGTGTCGATTCGAACTCGTTTGGCCTTAAGATTAGACATATTTCAAAACTATTTTCTAAAACCCTGGTTTTTAACACTATTTTTGCAATTATTCTAAATCTTCAGGGGTATTTTAGTCTTTTTACCTTCAATTTTAAAATTATTATTTTATAATCAGTTTAATTTTATATTTTATTAAATCATGCATTTTTATTTAGTTTATTTAAAGATTTTGTTTTATAAATGCATGGAAAAGGATTATTTCAAGATAAATATCCCTCAATTTCCAGATATTATTGGATAAATCCTAAAAAGCCTACATATTTCTACTAACATTTAAGACTTTATTTTCTCTTTTCTTTCTTTATTTTATTATTCAATTATCCAATGTAAATTATAATCAAGTGCTAAAATTAGTGAAAATTTACTTTTATGCATAATTTAGGATTATATAAGCATATAATTTATTTTCTTATTGTTAATTTGCTATGGTTTGTCATGCATATGCACTTTTCAAAATTCACAATGGTGAAATACGAATGACACATGTACTTTCTTGTAAGAAATTAATAAACTTAGTGGAATTCGTATTTGTGACCATAGTCAGAATACAAATGAAATTCAAGTTTTATTAATTTTTTAAGTTACAAAAGCCTAAACACTTAGGTTATTCATATTTCAAAATCATTGCACACTTTCAAAATATTTTTCAAAACCTTCATCTTAAGATTTAAATGAGGTACATTTAAAACATATTTTTGGCCATAGTCATGAATATGTGATGAATTTATTTCATCTGAATTCTATAAGGCACAAAACCCTATTTTTTTAAAAGGAGTTTTTATAAAAACAAAAAGGATTTATCAATGATTTTTCTCAAATTTTCTTCTCAAAAGAGAATTGCATTCATGCATCATTTAGACTTAGGTTGCATTTTTCATGAGCTCACAAGGCCACACACCCAATCATTTGATCTTTTTAGAAATTCAATTTCAGAATATCTCAAAATATTCTCCTTTCAAAGTTTTTCAATAATTCCAAACATGCATCATGTTTTCAATAAATTTCGTCTTCAGAATCATGTTATGTGTGTTTGATTCTTTCTACATTCTAGGATTTAGAATAACTTCTTAGACATTTGAATAAAATAAGGCATATTATTCAATCTTTGGTTCGATTACCCCTAGGGGTGACAATCGGGGCGGGTTGGCGGGTCAGCATACCTCAACCCGAACCTGACCCGTTTATTAAACGGGTCGGCTGTGGCAAACACGAACCCAACCTGTTTATTAAATGGGTAAGCCGACACGACCCTCAAACCCGCTTAATAAACTGGTTGGGTCGGGTAAATGGGTTGGCAGGTTAGCGGGTCGGGTTGGCGGGTTGATGGGTGGGTTGGCGGGTCGGGTTGGCAGGTTGACTCGCCCGCCTAACCCGTTTATTAAAAGGGTGAGCCGGGTTGGCGGGTTGGCATACCCCTAACACGAACCCGACCCGTTTAATAAACGGGTTAGGCGGGTCGACCCGTTTATTAAACGGGTTCATTTTTGCCCAACCTGAACCCGCCTAAGAGGCGGGTTGGCGGGTCGTGTCAGGTTTTGCCACCCCTGATTACCCCTGGTTAAAGCGTCAGAAATGGTTGAATCTTGTATCGACAGGCAGATCCCAATTTCTCAACTTTTTTTATACTTTTCAAAATGGAGACGAGTTTTCTAAAAAACTTTTTCAAAACGTCAGTTGACTTGCAAAAGTAAAATTTTGCATGATAACAGTGGGTTCTAATTTTTTTATTTTTAAATCTGTCTCACTAAATGTGATCTATATGTTTCGTTTAGTAGAAATCATCTCTTGGACTATGTTTTTAAACATACAAGATTTTTTGATGAAAAAGACACGATCCAAGGGTTGATTAATTCTTGCTATCTTAATGATGCGAATACATCCATGACATCAGATTTGGACAAAATGACCTCCTATGAGTTTCTACTATGGGGTTTTGAAATCCACGGGGGTAGCCAATATTTTCCCTGTGTGTATGGTAACTTCTTTTTCTATGGGTGTTTTTTGATGTTTTGCTATATATTTTATCACTACGAGA
The DNA here is from genome assembly GCF_984573655.1 of Nuphar pumila. Classification (NCBI taxonomy): domain Eukaryota; kingdom Viridiplantae; phylum Streptophyta; class Magnoliopsida; order Nymphaeales; family Nymphaeaceae; genus Nuphar; species Nuphar pumila. Next base: position 126,443,805 of record NC_143254.1, on the reverse strand, counting down.
AATCTGCATTTTACTGGTGTACTTGGAGGGTAGCACCCGTGTAAAATGAGGTTTACTGGCTTTGATTTTCTATTAAATCAAAGAAAAGACTTCCGGCGTAGGGAACCCAAGCCAGTGAAAACAATATTTTCTGGCGCAACCCTACACTGCGCCAGAAAAAAACAGTACTTTTGAAAATCATTCGTCTTCGCGGGCGCTGGGGTCTTCTACGCCAGAAAAATTAAACTTGCACTGGCGCGATCTGATCTGCGCCAGTATTTTACTGGCATAGCTCCGATTTGCGTCAGTAAAAGTATTTTTAAAATTAGCAGTTTTGCGGGAGGGCTTCCTCCATTTTCCTTTTGGTTTCCTGCCCAAAACCCTATTCCACCCTTTTCCTTTTCCTTTTTTGAATGCCTCCTGTCGGACTGACACCCTCCACCTCCTACTCCTTCTCCCGCAACGTCAGGGTAAGCAACTCTCTTTCTTTCTAAGTTTTTGCCTTTTTCCCTGATGGACGCATAGGGACAGGGTACATCCTCTCGATCATGACCTTCTCCTTCGATGGACATGTCTTCCAGATCGAGTACTTTTCCAAGTCCATCGACAACAACGGGTAATCTCTCTTCCTTGCTTTTCTAGGGTTTTAGGGAGTGTCAAAAGACTCGAAGCCTTTCCCAACCTATGAATTTGGTTGGAGAAAGTTTTTCCCTTGATTTTGACTTGTTTTCTTGGTTATTGTGTTGGAGATTTTTAGGGTTTTTATTTTTCCAATTTTATTTTACTTAAGAATTGTATTCATCGATGTAATGTTTACTCATTTTTTTTATTGTCTTCATGATCACCTTCGCGGCTTAAGGATAGAGCGTTGATTTAAGCGTTGCTTAAGCATAGTTTCACTACTGTCATTCTGTTGATACTAAGCGGTGTTTGATTTAATTTAAATTCCAAATTGTGTTTATTAACTGAATTCTGTTGCAGCACGGTGATCAAACTCAAATGCAAGGATGGGGTTGTCATGGTAAGGCCGCTTGATTCATCATTAATTCTATGAGTTCTCCTGATTCCAAATTTAGGTTTTAGCTACTGTGTGATTTTGATTCGATTTTTATGGTATTGGAATTCTTTTCCCCCCTTTCTTTCCTGATCAGGGTGAGAAACTTATAGCATAAAAAATGTTGGAAGGGTCCAATCGGAGAATCCATTCTGTTCATCGTCACTCTGGCATGGTTTTTTAGAGAGTTTCTTTTCGTACATTGGACACATGTGAAACCTTAGTGCTTTTCATTATAAGTTCATTCATAATTTCATATATATTTTCAGATAAATTCTTATGCATCGCTTATACTGAGAATTCACCAAAACTCATGGGTTGTATAGTTTGTTGTGGTTGAACACATTCTTCATTAGTTTTAAGAGTTCAAGTTGAGTCTCTTTGCATTATCAGATTGTGCTTGCGCAAGTTAAGGAGCTCTCAGCTAATTGTGAGCATGAAACAATTCCGCAACTGTGTGGTTCAGATCCACAGTGAATTTACTTATTTTAAAAGATCTGTTACAGCCAGTAATGCATTTGGGCAGTTGGGATGACCTCGTGTAAACATAACCACATAAAGACTTAAATTAATGAGAAAGTCCAATTTGGCATTGTTTGATATTTGTTTTCATTCTCAGCATAGTGATCCATGCAAATGTTTCTGCTATTCAATACAGGCTGTAGCTGGATTGGCAGCTGATGGAAGAAAGATTGTTGCTTGAGCCAAATCTGAAGTTACTAGCTATGAGAAGTATGCGCTTTATGTCCACTGTTTTTGGTGAATGATACAACAATGCAGTGAGCTATTTTTGTATGTTTGTCCACATGTATGTTGAAAATTTTGTATTGCTTGCATAATTTTTATGAAGTTCCACGAGTAAAAATCTCTCATGGACATCACTTCTTTTTTGTTTTTTTTTTTATTTCCTAATGACATTACTACACGATGTTGCCAACATTTTTTCTCTTTTCTTCATAATGTGGTGTATACATATTAATGCCAACCTGAAAAAGAAAACTGAATTAGCTTGACAAATTCTTTCACCAACCATCAGGATATTCCTGAAAAAGTATTGTTGAATCCACATAGCCTTCTTGCCCACAGACAGACAATTAGACACAAAACACAGATTCATACTTCTGCTTGATTTTATGATAATCTAGATTTATGTTTGGGACATTGCAGCATTTATGGTGAGCCTATACCTGTCAAAGAACTTGCAGACCATGTTGCCAGTTATGTACACTTTATTGGTGGGTTAGGTGGAAAAAATTGCAGGCCTATGCCTCAGGGTGAGCCGCGCCTCAAAATGAGGCACACACTATTTTTATTTTTTTACTATTTGCCACTTTTACTGGCGCTAATTTAGCGCCTGTAAAGGCAAGATGAAGTAGATTTTTCACTGGCTGAATTTGCGCCAGGAAAAAGTCTTTATTGGTGCAATCTTTGCGCCAGTGAAAAAGATTTTCACTAGCAAATGTAAATTGCACCAGTAAAACTTTTACCGACAAGGATTTTACTGGCGCAAAAGTTACGCCAGTAAAAATTGAATGTCTTGTAGCGTGTATATCAAACCCTACAAATATCATCCCCATTAGATGAGAATTTCTTGCACGTTTTCAACAAAATTTAAGAACCAGTGGCCAATACTGCATTAAAACTTTAGCAATGAAAACGGTTCAACGCAAAACACATTTTCTAGTAAATAATACTGTTGATTAAATAGCATCTGCAACTATGAATTAATAAAGTGGTCCATACAGGTCCATACGGGTTAAATTGGGTAGGACAGACAAATTTCTCTCTCTCCTTCTCTCTCTAGATCTCTCTCTGTATATATAAGGTGTTTCTATGGTGGTACTGTACCACCCTAACATATGGTGGTACCCACCTGTTTTTCATATATCTAATCTCCAAACATAAAATCTAACCTTTGGATCATGCATATCATGCCCTTTTTACTATATTTATGTGTTAAAGTTAACTGAAATATCATCTTTCAAGTCATTTTTCAACCACCCCTATTTTCATGAATTGTGAGCCATTGATTTTTTACCATCTTGAAAATGAGATTTTATGGTGTGTCAAACATGATAAAACTTTCTAGCATAGTAAAGAAAACATGCCGAACTCATCTGCACGGTTTGACCTATATATATATATATATATATATATATATATATATATATATATATATATATATGGTAAAGTTTGAGGAAATGGGTAGATGCATGGCATGCAAGAATTAAACATATCATAATATTTCAAAATATTGCTTATTTTAAAAATGACATAATAATATATATGATATCTACCCAATAAAAGACTTTTAAAATTTTAATTTTTTGTCGTTTTTTTTATGTTTCTTATTTGCTGATATTTTTTCCAAGATTTTTGGGGAAAGAAAAGAATTGGAAAATTTTCAAATACCAGCCAAACTTTTGGGTCTAATTCATGTGCGCAACTTTTAGGGGTTTTCAAGATACCACCAAAGGTATATCACTGTTACTCAAATGCCCCCATTCATAAACTGCCTTTAGCTTGTTTTCAAACCAATGGGAGCAACGCGTGGTTGGTAGGCGCTCATTCATGCCTTGTCGTGGGATGTGGCAAGTTCAAAACCCCAGTGGTACGATGGAATAATAACTGGTGGGGGTCTGCCTAACCCTAGCTTGCCTTTCAAAAAACACACTCATGTTTTCAAATAATTAATTTACCCTTATAGCAATTGAACTCTAAACAGGGATTTTTTCCATGATTGACTAAAATTACTTATTTACCTTTGCTATAGAATCACAGATGCTATTCAAAGTAAGTTTAATCTTAGATGAACCAATTATTGGCTTAAAATTACTTTTTTACCCATTTTAAGAAATGCATTTGGCATTCCTCTACATGCATGAATAGAAGGAGATGTGCATTGGGCATTACTTTTTTACCCATTTTGAACTTATAGCTAAAGGACCTTGTTAAATGTTGGAAGAATGATTATAGAGATGAAAGAGGGTGGAGAGGGATCACCCTATAGCAGAAGACTAAGGGAAACACCATTTTTTACATTAATCAACAACATTAACAATAAGTTCAGCCATAAAACCTAACAAAAGTATTTCCTTTTCAAATTAAGACAAAAGAATAATTAGGAAAGAGAAAAAGCAAAATAAAGCTAAGTGTAATATACAATTATCTCCCGAAAAACCTGAAGCTAAAGAATGTGCTACAACGACATTTTTAGCAACAAACATGCAGGAAGAAGCTGGTAATGTAACAGCAGCAATAATAGGAGTTGAAAACCCCAACAAAACCACCAAGAAGAAGACAATGTTGATGCAGTGCATGAAGATTAGGTGCTTTAGATTCAAGAAGATTAGGTGCTTTAGACTCTGCTGCTAAATATGCAATTCCACTGTTAGGAGGTGACAGGTGCTTTAAGGGCATGAAAGAGAACCCCAATGGCTATCTCTAAGCCACATCCAAGATGAAGACGCAGTAGGCTTCCAAAGTCTTCACCCATAATAATCAGGCTTTCTTATTTGAGAAAATTTATCCCAAAACTGCATGGGTAAAATGGACATTTTAATAGATAAATGACAGAAGTTACTAATAACTGGGTGTTATTTGCTTAACATAGGCAAAAACTTTGGCGGAAATTTGAAAACCCCCAAAAGTTTGGCGTGCACATGAATTACACTAGAAACTTTGGTGGGTACTTGAAAATTAACCAAAAGAATTCTATATCACAAGATCCTTCATATAAAAAAATCCTGTACCTTGATTTCATAGTTGTGATAATTGAATTTACCTTCCGTGGCAAGTGCCGTTACCCTAAATCCTACTCCTTAGAGTTCAAACTTTAAAGCTTAAATGGTTTCCAAATTTAAATAGCATCACCCACCCCCAACAGCCTTGTATAAAGTATTCACGTGCGTACCAATTTCGTCAAGTCTTTTTCACAAGTTGGGTGCATTCACAACTGAATCTATTCCTGGTCAAACTTCCCATGTCAGGCAAATAAAGGGCTCATTGAATGTTAACTCAAAAAAAGAAAAGGGCTCATAGAGCCAACCTGTTAATCTGGAGCCTACATTTGAGGCAATAAATCATCCCGGTCAAGTTCTATATGGGAACCCTTCCCTTGTGACTTATGGTAATTGTGTTGGTGATGGTTCCTTGCCAAGTAGGAAAAATGTGGATATAGATAAGGAATGTGTGAGATCAAGTTCACGAGATAAGTCACATGTCTTGCGGGTTGGAAGGCAAGGCTGTGTAATGCCCCAAAATTTTTAATTTGAAATAAGTGAAAATTTGCAATCAAATTTTGTTTTTAAAATATAATCCAACTCAAATGAGATGATCAATATACAATGAAAATAGTTTTTTGTTTTTGAATAAAACAACCCTGGGAGGGTTACATAAACTAATAATTCTGAACTTGGACTGGGTCTAACTTTGATTTAGACTTGGATCTAGGTCCGCATATTAAAAGATTCTAGCAGAAATCTGACTCTACATGAATTAAAATAAAATGTCATATCATTCCAACATAAGTTAAAATGTATAAAAAATTATTGGATCATGTCCATACATATGAGTCACAAAATGTCTCATTTTGACTGAGATACAAAAATCCTAAGATCGGCAAAAGATAGAATATGATCCTCGACCGCGTCACCACATCGCGCTCTTGCATCACCGTTCATTTATCACCTGTATCTCCATGAAATAGGGTCAGACTCTTACGAGTAGGTAAGTTTATACTAATAATAAGAATATTTCACATGCTAGAACAATCATCACAGTCATGATATCATAGTTTAGCAATTTAACATATCATGTTATAACTAGGGGTGGCAAAATCTGATCCGACCCGCCAACCTGCTTCTTAGCCGGGTTAGGGTTTGGCTTAAATGGGTTCGTGTCGTAAACGGATAGACCCGCCTAACCCGTTTATTAAACGGGTCGTGTTCGTGTTAGGGGTATGCCAACCCGTTTGACCCATTTAATAAACGGGTTAGGAGGCGGGTCAACCCGTTTACACGAACCCGTCAACCCGCCAACCTGTTTATATATATTAACTTATCTAACCCTAACTCTGACCCACCAACCCGCTTGACCCGTTTAATAAACTGGTTAGGCGGGCAGGTCAACCCGTTTACACGAACCCGTCAACCTGCCGACCTGTTTATATATATATATATATATATATATATATATATATATATATATATATATATATATATATATATTAACTTATCTAACCCTAACTCTGACCCACCAACCCGTTTGACCCGTTTAGTAAATGAGTTAGGCGGGCGGATCAACCCGTTTACACGAACCCGTCAACCTGCCGACCCGTTTATATATATATATATATATATATATATATATATATATATATATATATATATATATATATATATATATATATATATATATACTTTGACCTGCCAACACGTTTAATAAATGGGTCGCTGTGTCGTGTAATCGTGTCGTGTCGACTTGACCCATTTATTAAATGAGTTGGCGGGTCGTGTCGGGTTACCCGTTTAATAAATGGGCCGTGTTCGTGTTTACCACATCAGACCCGTTTAATAAACGGGTCGTGTTTGTGTTGAGGTATTTTGACCCGCCAACCCGCCAACCCGACCCGATTGACACCCCTAGTTATAACTGAAATAAAGAGTGAACATGTATTTCAACATTAATGTAATTAACAATACATATCACAACATCAATGCAGATAACAAACATGAATCTCAACACTAAAGCATAAATGATATTTTTTGAGTAATACATATCTTCGTTCTCTTAATTAACATTCTCAAGTATTCGAGTATAATTATCGTATTTGATGAGGTCAAAACGGGTGTTTATTATGTTACATGAATTCTTTTTTTTTTTAAGTGCCTAACAAACCAGATATCTAAAGCGAGCAACTCATGGCCAAGAGACTTTCCACAAAGGCTAGATGTTAAATAAGGATTGCAAGTCAAGATTATCAGCAATAGTTGGGGTATGTCACCTAGGACACAAAGACAACCCCGACCTCCCTAACTTCGAGTGACTAGAGACCAAAGGGATGACATTTCTCTCATAAACATTTAGTAAGATATATAGGTGAATCTACATGTACTGGTATCACTCAAGGCTTTACAATCTACCATCTCCAAGGTAGACTATCAATGCAAATGTATTATAAGGTTTTTCTTAATTAATGTATTTAACAATTCCATGTACCTTGGCTCACAAGGCAAATAGGACCCACTAGCCCAAATACCTTTAAGAGCAATCACTACAAGAAAATCGTGGATTAGCGATGGACGATATCCATCACTAATCCGTCGCTAAACTGTTTAGTGATGGATTGACGACAAATTAGCGATGGATATCGTCCATCATAAATTTTTGCTCGCTAATTAGCACCAAAATTATCTGTCGTTACTTCTGTCATTAATTTGTGATAGATTAGCGACGGACAATATCCATCACTAAATAAAAAAAAAATTGCTCCCTGTCGGGCGGTACTTCGGCAACAATAAGCCAGACTTGTACCACACCCAACAGACATTACAAAGGGACTGCCCGTCCTTCGATATCTGCAATGCCATCCTCCGTGGACCGGTGCGCTCTTCGGCATCGCCGTCCTCTGTGAATCGGTGCGCTCTCCAACATTACTGTCCTCCAGCAACCGGACGCTCTACCTCGTCGCCGTCCTTTGTGAACCGGTGCGCTCTCCAGCGTCGCCGTCTTTCAGCAACCGAATGCTCTGCCTTGTCGTCGTCCTCTATGAACCAGCACACTCTCCGACGTCGTCATCCTCCAACAACCGGATGGTCTGCCTCATCGCCGTCCTCTGTGAATCGATGCGCTCTCCGGCGTTGTTGTCCTCTAGCAACCGACCGCTCTGCCTCATCGCTGTCCTTCGTGAACCGGCGCGCTCTCCGGCATCGCCGTCCTCCAGCAACCATCCGCTCTACCTCATCGTCGTCCTTCAATATCATTCCTTCGAAAGTCAGTTTAAATCGTTTGGTCAGTTTAAATTTCGAATGGGGAGAGAGGGAAAATTTTGCGCTCTTGATGGGCGGTTTAAATAAAAAATTAGCGACGAATTTAGCGGCTAATTCGTTGCTAATTAGCGATGGATTAACGATGAAAAAGTTCCCTCGCTAAATCCGTCGCTAATTTGCTTTTCTTCTATTAACAAGTAGCGACGAAAAATTGGAGTCGCTATTCCGTCGCTAAGTAGCGACAGATTAGCGATAACATTTTTGCATCGCTAATCGATTGCTACTTAGCGACGGATTCAGGATGAAAGTTTTTTCTAGCTAATCTGTCGCAAATTTACTATGAAAAAAAACCATCGCAAATTTCCATCGCTAATTAACATTTTTCTTGTAGTGAATAGCTATAACAAGATGATGTTGTGTACCCAAACTCATTCACGTTGTTCTAGCATCTTTAGTCCGTTTGAGCAATTCACTAATGAAGATGAGTGCAACAAGTCAAAGTGTATATATATGCATGTAGTATGATACACCCTTGCGTACTTCGTGGGTTCTTAACAAACCCAAGCTCGTACACAAGCTAATAAATAAATGTCATGGCTCACATGCATGACAGTGTTAAATGCAATAATAAAAAAATCCACACAAGTGTGTCCATTGACACATTGAAGGTTCCTTGAACCATACGCCTAAAACAAGTAATTAATAGTGCAAGTATGAATCAAACATACATATGACCTCATACATATCACGCTTCACATGCATGCCATGCATCATCTCATTGCCTAATTCATTTGTACATTTAGGTCATACCACATTTCACTGCATACTTAGTCATGCATCTACATCCTTCATCATTTCATTGCATACTTAGTCATGCATTTATATCATACACCATTTCATTGCATACTTAGTCATACATTTACATCATACATATGAATGTGCCATCCATAACCGATGCATATACATGCACTTACTCTTCAAGACTGTATACACGAGTATTCATTTGTTTTTTTTCCGACTATATATATATATAGCAAAGCTACTTATCCATATTCAAAATTGTGTGAGTTCAAACTACATAAATATATATATCTTTGTTTCTTAAATTACATACCTACCTCTAGTAGGGTATATGCCCACTTCACACCACATATACATATACGCATATATAGATATATATAAAAATATTATACATGTATATTTTTCTTTGAAACTGGATATATGACATACATGTATCTTTGAAGCTATATACTCTTATATATGTATATATATATTTTGTTTTTCTTAGAAACCAGATTTTTGTTCTTATTTTTTTTACAGCATGCTCACCAAAGAAAGAACAAGTTTAGGTCAGGTTTCAACTCACCTGAGTTTAGATCTGGTATAAAATAGTTCTAGGATCAGATATGGTTTGAACCAACTTAGGTTCAGACTTAGTCTAAACGGGTCATGAGCTCAGGTCTGGTCTGAATCGACCTAGGTTCAGATCAGATCTGAACTGACTGAGTTCAAGTCTTGTATGAACCAGCTTGGATTCAGATCTGATCTGAACTGATTTGTTTCAAGTCTAGTCTGAACCAACCAGCAACATAAAATCATATATTTTTTTTTACAAAATCTGCCCCTTATGAACCAGATCCTAGAACTCTCATGTAGTTCCAGATTTGGAACTCACACTTGGTTCATTCTCTAATCCAGCGTATATGTGTATTGCATAAACACATATACCATATATTTATTTTTTTTTCGTTATAACATATGTATATATATTTTTGAAGTTCTCATATACGTGTACATGAAGATTAGCACATATCAACATTTACCTATATAGAAAAACAACCATCTACACATAAATCTAAATAAATATTATCCGTTAATATCTAGATAAACAAACCTAATCATTAAAATTCTTTCTACACAAAATTGGTCCTTAGAGCATTAATTAAAATATGTACTCACCGTACAAAAATGTTTCTACATGAAATCTAATCAAAACATGTATTAAAAATGAAGATTAACCATTAAAATGCATTTACATGTAAACTAACTATAGAATATGTAGTAAGAATGAAGATCATCCACTAAAAATTCATCTACACTTAAACTAACTATGAAACTTGTATTAAAAATAAAAATCATCAATTAAAAATGCATCTACATGTAAACTAACCATGAAACTTGTATTAAAAATGAATATCATCCATTAAAAATACATCTACATGTAAATTAACCATATTAAAATGAAGATCAACTGTTAAAAATGCATCTACGTGTAAACTAACCATAAAACATGTATTAAAATGAAAACCAACCATTAAAAATGCATCTACATGTAAACTAATCATAAAACATATATTAAAAATGAAGGTTAATGGTTAAAAATGCACTTAGTTTACAAAAAGACTAATGAAAGCTTTTGAAAATTAGTATATGATTTTTTTTTGCATATTCATACTCATATTGACATGTATTACAAAATAAATATATGTATGCATGGTGGATGAATGCAATAACATATACAACTAAATAGTTATGAATTTACTTCTTTGAAGATCAAACACCACCAAAAGCACAAAACAAGTGAGAGAACCATGAAACCTCTTCCTCAAAATAGTGTAGAGTGAAGTCCCTATAGGTACCTCATACTACACTAGAGGTAAGAGATGGAGAACCAAACTCAAGCTTCAACATATCTTCAAAGTGAAAATCAGTGAAGGGGAGAGAGAGCAAGTGAAGAAAGAGAATTGGATTTTCGAAAATGAGGGGGATTATGATCCCTCTCACCTTTTTGGTAGCATTATATAGTGTTAGCCTAGGGTTAAATGGTAATGTGTGGCTAGGATAGAAAGAAGGAGATGGAGGGCTGAGATGAGGTCAACCCTCCTCCCAAAAATATTTTTTTCCAAGTCAAAAAAGCAAATTCTTTAATTTCACAAAAATGGTAATATGCTTTATGTTTTTGAAAAGGCATTATCCACTTTGGGATTAACCTTGAGATTCCTTCCTAGGATCATCTTGGAATATGCATGAGAGGAGGATCCACTCATGCATTTTCCAAGGAGTCTCCATTCCCCATGTGCACATGGCATAGGGGAGGGCTCCACATGAAAGGTCGACCCCCCAGGACTGGGTTGGACCCAATCCCAACCCAACTCCAAATCCAAGCTCCAATACATATTTTAATATGTATTATTTTTATATTTATTTTTTTTTTGTTTCTTTATATATATGTTGAATCTCCAAGTCCTTGGGTCATCCTTCCTCATTGGTTCCTCAATTGGACCTAGATCCAATTGGGTCCAAATCCAACCCAGTAAAAAATAAAATAATTGTTACATAATTTCTCTCTCTCTCTCTCTCTATATATATATATATATATATATTATTTAGTTATATTGCTTAACTAATTATGTCCCGATAGTGTAGTTAGCTATCCTAACCAATTTAATTCAGTCACATAAATAATAATTTGATTTATTTGATAAATAAATCAATTATTCATAATTTACCTATCAATTCACCCATAATTGTCTACCATACTAAAATAAGCCAGACAAATGAAAATGAAAACGCATCCTTAATCACTCACACTAGTCAATCAAACCCAAAATAAAAATTCTCTCATTGAACAAGAAAAATTTCTAAAATTTTGTGGGTCATACATAAAGCAAGTGTTGTACTGTAGACACCAAAATTTTTATGATGCCCGATTATTGACATCTTTGAAAACAAGTGTTTGCACCGATATGGAATGATAGAATGAAACATCGTCTGTTACAGGATGACATAACCATTTTGCCGCCCGTCATGCTAAACATATGGATAAGTCATTTGGCTTATCCTTATCTCTTTCCAACCACCCTATGAGTTTTCCAGGGTAGAAGGTCTCTTCTTGGATGCACATTTATCTGAGAAGACTCTTTGTATGAGTCTTATCCCTATTTGGGATAAACTCAGATCCACTAGGATTGAATCTAGTTTTAAAGAAATCTCGTGACCCATATCCCATTCTGAGTTCTATAAATTTGGGTTGACCCCTAAGACCCAGGCAACTGAAAATTAGATACTTAATTGTTGTTTTTGCAAAACAAGCCTACTCAAACCCTACTGTCACTCTGTCCTGAAGCCATTGAAGAACCATTATACCTATGTGGAGGCGTAGATGGACAAAAAAAAGAGCATAAAAAATTAAACGACCCCCCTAAGTTCGAAAAAGAAGTTGGTCTAGGCTTTACCTTCCCGTAAGGCAAAGAACAATCGAGATATGTAAATGGCATCCCCCCATTCTCAAAATGGATTTCCCAAATCCATATGAGTTATTCTTCTCAACTTAAATTTTTTATCAATAGTGCAATTTCTCCCTTTTTTAGATCATGGTGTTTAAGCTCCCCAAATCTATCCTATAAGTGATTGAAAGATGCTTCAGGGATCTTTTTGGAATGACATGCAGTAGCAACCACCGACCTCATCTTATTGGGTGGGACACATTATGCCTAACCAAAGTTAAGGAGAGGAGGCATTACAAAAGCTAGAGGAGTGGAACAGAGCCACTTTCGCGTTCTTCGGTTGGTTGGTGATGAGTGACACTACAAGAAATTAGTCTTTTATTAGTGCTAAAATAGTGTCAGTAAAAGGCTGCCTAACACCAACAAAGGTTTTTACTAGTGCTAATTTAGCACTCGTAGTTTCAAGTAAAAGTCTCACTAGTAATACATTTACTAGAGCTAATGTGTAGCACTAGTAAATGACTTTTTTATTGGCACTAAATTTGCGCCAGTGAAAATGTTTTGCTTGCATAATGCATGCACTAGAAAAAATGCTTTTTATGGTGCTAAATTAGTGCTAGAAATTCTAACATTTTTTAGTAAAAAAAAGTCTTTTCTAGCAACTTTTTGTGCTAGTGATGTTTTTTTTAAAATCTAATTTTTATCTGATGTATAACTTTCTCATACATTCATTCAATAATGAACCTGCTTATACATTTATTCATTCATTCTAAAATGAACCTGGTCGGTGGTCGTTGTGCTGGCAGTGGTGGCCGATTTTCATAGAGAGAGATGCCCACATGAAGTTTTTGGATCTGCTATTTTTTTTATAAAACTGTGTTTTTACTGGTGCACTTTCTTTGTGCACTAGAAAAACTACCCGTTATTGGTGCAAATATTCTTTGTGTCTGATTTTTTTTCCTAACACACTTTTTTTATATGCCAATTTTTTTTATTACACTGGTGCAAAACATTGGACGCCAATATAAAAAATGTTTCACTAGCTTTAAACAAATTATGCCAGTGAAAATGAGCCTTCTACTAGCATGCCAGTAAAGTTTTTTTTTTCTTGTAGTTTGGTAACTCTCTATGGGCAAGGTTGTTTATACCAAGTATTTGAATGGCAACTCTTTCTAGATTATAGAGAGACCCAAACAAGCCTCCTAGTCTAGGAAAACTGTTTCTTGGGGTTGGGTTGGTGTAGAGCACAATTTTATTCGGTTGGTTGGTGATGGCCTTTCTTATAGGTTCTAGGTAAATAAGTGGTAGGAGCAGGGCATTCTTTAGTTGAGGGATGAGGGACTATCAACAAAATGTTGGATCAAGTAGTCAGACAATTCAAGGACACCCAAGAATCTGAAGTTCTGAATCTTCTCAATGATATTGTTCAATCACTGGTTGTAATAGATTTGGAAGACAAAGTGGTTTGGAAATAGAGCCCAAGCATAGGGATCTCTTGCAAGTTTTCCTGGGAAAGCATATGCAATAGAGGTGTTAGAGTACCCTCGCTAGACTCAATATGGTTCAAAGATTGTAAACACCCCAAATTTCCACCTTCGCTCACAAACCCTTTCATCTTGCCACTGGGACCCGCTCTCTAAATCCTTCAGAAAATCAGTTGGTCGACATCTGAGCCAAGGCTATTCAGAGCCCAATTTTTCCCCAAATTTAAATATTTCATCATATAATTAAGATTTACTCTCTATTTTGGCTCAATTTCAATCATCAATTTTTGCCTTCGAATAGAAATGCTCAATTCTTTGTCTCTGCCAGGGGTTCGAGACTTCAAATCCCTCATCCAGTGTTTGCTTTTTTCATCTCATTTTATATCATTTCACATCATTTTATGTCATTTCATTACATTTCATGGCATTGCATGTCATTTTCAAGATCCAACACTCAGTTTTTTCAAAATTTTCAAATCTAGATTCGATTTTAAAACCCTGTTTCGAAATCAATTTCAAATACTTGGGTTTTAAATCGATATTTTGCTATTTGCCAACCCTCGGGATCTTTATTTCAAAATATTTTCTTAGAAAGCGATCTGGATTCATTTTAAACTTAGTTTTTAACTAATTTCGATTTTCAGATGAGACCCATCTAGGTGGTGTCGCTTTTGGATCCCTTTTTTTATCCAAATTTCAGAGTTTTAGTGGGATCAGGGCTCTGTCGTTTTACTTTTTTAAACCTCTTCAAAATTCTATTTTGATTTTAAACCAGAAGAAGTCTTATCCTTAGTCCATTTCCTTTATTTGGTCAAAATCTTAGAGTTTCGGTCGGACTAGGATTCTATCACAGAGTTTCAGTCGGATTAGGACTATATCCCGATTTCATCCTTTATTCTCGTTTTTTACTTGTTTTCAAAAATCTTCTCATCTGACTTTTAGAGTTTCAGTCAAACTAGGACTCTATTACAGAGTTTCAGTCGGACAAGGACTCTGTCTTCCATCTCTATTTTTACTTATTTTTCAACAAAATTTGTTAAAATCTTTTATTTTGGTCAAAATTCTAGAGTTTTAGTTGGACTAAGACTCTATTTCAAAGTTTTAGTCGGATCAGAACTCTATCTTTCATTGTTATTTTCATTTGTTTTTTAGAGAATCTATCAAAAGCTTAAAAAAAAAACAAAATTTTAGAGTTTTAGTGAGATTAAGACTCTATTTCAGAGTTTCAGTTGGATTAGGACTCTAACCCTAACTTTATTTTTAAGAAAATCTTTCAAAAACTTCTTTATTTACCTTTTAAATAATCAAATTTGAGGACTTTATTGTAGAGTTTTAAAATTTTAGGACTCTATCCCAGAGTTTCAATCGGTCTAGAACTCTACTCTGATTTCCTATTTTTACTTTTATTTTACTTATTTTTCGAAAACAAATCTAGTTCTAAGAGTTTTAAAATTTTGGGACTCTATCCTAGAGTTCCAGTTGATTAGGACTCTGACCTTGGTCTCGTATTTTGCTCTCATTAGTCTCTTTAAAGATCTTTCCAAATCTCTTCATTTTTCTTTCAAAAATAAAAAATTTAAGAGTTTCAAAATTTTAGGACTCTGTTCATGAGTCTCAGTTAGTTTAGGACTCTGGTTTCAAAACTTCTGATTCTCATCTGCTGATTTCAACTCCGTTTCAAAACCCTTTTCAGTCTTTATCTTAATTTCTTTTAAAAACTTTCCTTCTCAAAACCCTTTATTAAACTTGATTTTTAAACCAGTTTTTAACTTTCTTCAAGTGGGGCCCACCCTGTAGGGGTGCAAAACCCTAATTTTCAAATTCATTTTATTTGTATCTTTTATATTTCAAAAATACAAAAAAAATATTAGTTAGTTTAGGTGTCCTTTTAAAGTTTCTGAAAAAAATCATTTTTAACCCCTTTATTCTTAAAGTTCTAAAATTGTTTTCTGAAAAACAAGTAAGGCCCATAGTAGGTGGCGCCACATTTGATTTTTTTTTGTTAGCTTAGAATTAGTCAGTCTCCTAATTAGGTTAGAAGTTCAAAAGAGTTAAAATCAATTTTTAAAAGTTCACTTTATGCTTTAGTGTTTTAAACCTCGTTTTTAACTTTTAATTAAAAGTTTTAAAAAACCAAATGTGAGCCCACACTAGGTGGCACCCCATTTGATCTTTTTAGGGTTTAATTAGAACTCAACTAGGTTAGCTAGAGTTGGATTAGGTTAGGATTCTCCAAGAAAAATTGCCCCTTGTATTGTTTCCTAATTAATAGTCAATTATGTTAATTAAGTCAACCTAAAAGCCCTATCTCAAAAACCTAACGTTTTGCTATAAATACCCCACATGGGCTAGACGTCCAGCCTATGTTTTTTCACCATCTCAAAAACCATTTTCCTCTTTCCTCCATTGTTGCGGTTTCCCCAAGGTGAGTTCTTCTTCTTCCTCTTTTATTTTTCTTTCTTTTTTATGCTTTTTCACCATAGTCGCCCCCCCTATGCATGCATTTTTATTATTTTTTTCATTCAAGAACCATGTAAATGATTCAAGAAAGCAATCTATAAATCACCCATGATCATCTACACATTTTTTATTCATTAAAATTGTTGTTGATGAGTTTATTATGCTAAACACCCCAAAAAAGATTGTGATTCGATCGTTCGATGGTCGAATCCCTCTTTTAATGGATATATCAAATTCCAACCATACTTTCCCTGATTTTTTTATTTTATTTATCCTATTAATGTTTATTTCAATGATTCAAGCATCAAAACATGATTCATTGCATTATTTGTAATTTTTAATGGTTTTTACATGCATAAATTAAGTTTATTTGTATGCTTCATTGATAATACACATTTTTTATTCTGGGCATGCGGGAACGATGTTATTTCATGTACATTTTTCGATCAAAAATTTCTATTTTTTTTAGAGTTAAACCATGCATGTGTCAGTGACTTTCTATAAAAAATTAGGATTATTTTGAGTTTTGTAACTCTGCTAAAAAAAATCAGAAACCGGACTATGATTCTTGAACCGTAAAAATACTATATGAAATCAAGGGCGAATTCTCAAGGCGATATCTTCCTCATCAGAGATTTGATCGATGATCCATAAGTTGAAGTGGGTTTGTCATGATGTTTAGTATATCTTGTAAAATTTTTAAATTTTTCTACTGCCGTTCTCTATTTTTACTCTGTCACAAATCCGAATCTGTTTTACAGAGCCCGTTATGCATTGTTTAAACCCTAGAACAACTTATGCAAATTGTATCACCCTAACCGAAGATCCGATCTATGATTCATAAAAATTAGTATCTTCATCTGTGTGTTTACTGTCATCTGTAAAAATGTTATAAATTTTGAACACAGTTTGCTATATTTCCCTACACTCGAAACCAAATCTTTTTATTTCAACTTGTTATGTATTTGCTGGAATGATATCTCCCTAACCGAAGATGCTTTTTCTAATTTGTAAAAAGAATTTTTTTTGATAATTTGTCTAGTTTTTCTCTATAAATTTTTATAAATTTCTATGGTGGTTTGATACTCGATTTGGGTCTGACACTGTGACAGGCTCCTGATCGCAAGTAAAATTGCTTATTTTTCTTGTTTTTATTTAATCTTCATATTAAAATAATCCCAAAAATTCTGTTTTTAAATTTTAGTTTAATTTTAGGGTTATTAAAAGCTTACATGTCAATTTTTGTTAATTTTTGAATTCATTTGATATATTATTTAGTTAAATCATGAAAACAGGATGCCCGCGGAGTCCCGATTCGACAGAAACACTGGCAAAAATTATAATTTTTATGATATTTCATTTTTTTAGGAAACATTTTATATTTTTAAGGTTTTATCATGTTTATAATAATGCTAGGGTGCTCCACACCCAATTTGGTGTTGATTTGAATCTGTTTGATCCCTAAATTAAAAGTTTTACAAAAATCTTTTTTGGAAACCCTGATTTCATGGCCATAGTTTTGTTTTTAGGGGCATTTTGGTTATTTTTCCTAAAATTATAAATTTTAAAGTTGTTTATCTTTATTATTTATTCAATTTTGTATTATCTTTTATTATGTTTATCTCAGAAAAACATGAAAAAAAGCTTATATCTAGATAAATCCAGTAATTTTCAGATATTGCTGGATAAATCCTGAAAAGATGACATATCTTTACTAACAAGTTTGTTAATTTTGTAGAGACACTCAAGATTGTATTTTATTTATTTTTTTCCTTTATTTTAATTTATTATTTATGTAAATTGTAATTATAATTTTGGAATAAGAATTTAATTTTCTGCTTAGCCTAGGCTGCATTGCATATAGTTTATTCTTTCATAATATGATTTGTGTGATGGATGATGATTCATGCATATTCAAATTCATCATGGTCTACACGAATGACACGTGCACTAGCTTCTGAGGAGTTGATAAACTCTGTGGGTTTTGTATTTGTGGTCATAGTCAGAATACAAACAAAACTGAGATTTATCATATTTTTCTAAGCCACAAATGGCCTACACTCTTAGGCATTTTAAAAAATCATAGCATATTTTCCAAACTTTTCTAAGTATTTACCCCTTTTAGAATCAAATGAGATATATTCAATACGTATTCGTGGCCATAGTCATGGATATGTAAAGAATTTATTTCATCTAAGTTCTATAATGCACAAAAATCCTTTTTATCAAAGATTTTCCTCAAATTCTTCAAAAAATATTTTCTTAAATTACATTCATACATCATCTAGGTTAGAGTGCATCATGAAAAGAATTTCATAGGGCCACATGCCCATCCCTTTTTCCAATTTCACTTCAGAAAAATCGATTTTCTAAAAAAATATCCAAGGTTTCTTCAGAAATCGATTTTCTCAAAACATAAAAATTTCTTCAGAGATCAATTTTCCTTTTCTTCAGAAATGTTTTCCAATGTGATTCACGATTTTTAAAGTGTTTCTTTTTCCAAGAATTCTTTAATATTTGGAGCATACATCATGTTTTCAATCTGCATTTTTCAGAATTTCATAGCACATTCCTGATTCTTTGTGCATTTAGGAATAAAATATCGATTTAGACAAGTTGAGCAAAGCAAAACACATGATTGGTCCTTGATTCAATTGCACCTAGCTATGGTGCCAAGAACGGTTGAACCTCGTATCGATAGGCAAGTCCCATTTTTTGAAATTATCCTGCATTTTAAATGGAAGCGAGTTATTTTCAAAATCTTTTTCAAATGTCAGTTTGACTTGCAAAAGTAAAATTTTACAATGATAACAAAGATCATACTCTCTGAGTAGCTTGGATGGTTTACTTGGGTAGGGATAACAGATTGCTCACCTTGGACCATCTTCAAAGGTTGAAAATGGCCCTCCCCAATATATATATATATATATATATATATATATATATATATATATATATATATTTTTAAACAACCCAATTTTGACAAAGTCATTTCACGTCATGAGTCATATACCAAAATCCAATGTTTTCAGCTCATTTCAAGGTTATTCTAATTTCATTTCAACTTCATTTTTGGCATTCAAAATTACATCTTCAAGATTTTTGTCCAAAAGATTAATTAAACTAGAGGATTTTATCTTTTAAACAAAATAAATCAAGTGAATTCGATACCAAAATAAAAAGTTATGACCAAAACAAGTCAACCTAGTCAAATAGATACTGACAACATTAATTGTCATTAGCATATCATGATTTGTCATTGATAGTTAACCTAAACTAAGATGTGTCATCAGCATTTTCTTAACAACACATTGATTGTCGTCAGTAACTGGCCAAAACCAAGATGTGTCATCAACATTCCTCCAACGACACATGAATTATTGTAAAAAGATCTTGATTGCCGTTAGCAACGTGTGTTGTTAGCAGTTTATTTGGTTCAAAAGCTTGCGCCATATGAAGATATGCCTCTCCAAGTCTTTATCTTTATCCCTCAAACTTGTGAGAAAAGATTCCTTGAACCTGGCTTAAGTTCCTAGAGTTTTAAAGGGTTTGTTTCCTATCTCTTCCTTAATCCCTAAGCTAGAAAACCTCCAACCAATTAGAAAGAGACCTCCAAACTCTTAACCAATCAGATATCACCAATTCATTTGTGGATAGACCTGGATCACCGAATCTGGGATATGTAGAAAGAATGTATGTATCTGCCAAAAAATCTATAAATAGGGGTCTTGTTTCCCTGATTCAGTATATGATATTTGAGATCTAGAAGCACTCTTACTCTGAAAGAATCTCTACTCAAACTAGTCTTCTAGAGCCTAGCACCCTAACTCTGCTTAGGTAGGTCTGGCCTAGCTAAGCCTATCTAACCTAGCCTAGGACCTAGATCTTTTATCTCACCCAACTTCACGTAGGTTATGCTTAGTCGAAGTATTGCCCGAGTTTTCCATACTCGTCATCATCATAGAAGAGGGTTATTTAAGCTTGATGTGAGATTCAACCCCCTTTTGTGTATTTATTTTATTTATTCTATTATTATAAGTGTGGATTTTTCTAACTTTTACATACTTGTTTGTGTTTTCATATTTTTTTTGAGTCTTGGTGGTGACGCACACCATCGAGATCATTTTTTTTATAGTATTCACGTATGAGGTACAACCACTCACAATCTAAGAGCCTGATGTTAAATGTTTTAAGCTCTTGGTGCGTCTAACCTCTATTTGGTAGAAGAGAAAAGACACACAACTTGAAGAGCATACCCCAGAACCCTCTCATCTTATATTTAGATCCTATTTTTTTATCCAACTTTTTTTGGATAAAACCCACTTTTTGGTTTTAAAAATTTGAGGATCCACTGTAACACCCAAAGTTTTAACCCGAAAATCATGATTTCTTTAAATAGTTTGAGAATCATAGCAAAAATCATTTGTTTAAAAGATCACTTAAAGAGATTGGGTGGGTTACAAATCTATCATACCATACACTGAATTAAATTAAATTTTTTAATCACATAAATAATTTAATTCAGTCCTATAAGTTTGAAATAACATCAGAGTTAAATTTAATGTTAATCCAAAAATCTTTGGAAAAGTAAAAAGATTGGCTCTCGACCTGTCACCACATCCTGCCATCACTAGGCCTCCTTATTCAGTACCTGTATTTATATTTTGAGGTCAGACTCATCAAGCCCCAGTAGCAAGTATTAAACCAACACAAGTAAACTAAAATCAATATGCATGAAATATACTACAACACAATCAATAATTTAAAAAAATAAACATTTAATTTAGGTATACATGTTATCACAATTACATAAAAAAAATTATATTTTAGAAGCTAACAAATATTTTATGCATGAGCAGATAAATATGCATGTACTTACTATTGCAAAACATGAGATCTTTCATGCATGAGTGACTTTCACCATTTTACTTTAATTTTTTTTTAAATGATGCATGCATGACTAAATAAATGCACACATACTTAGGGTTTCACTTTTTAGCCCTATGAGTACTAACACAGACTTAACCTATATCTGGACCACGATGCAGGATGGATAATTTCAAACAAGTCATGACTTAACCCTAGCTAGGTACCTTTCATTAGTCCTAGGTGATGGATGACCTAGTCGATAGAGAGATCACAACGCCTCTAACTTGATGCATTAGACTTTACTCACGAGTTTATTACTTTTCACTTTGCGTCTATTGTGAAGGCTTCTCCTATTTTCGTAATTGAGGAGGAGCAACCTTCCATGCTTAAAACTTGGTTTCATGTTGCGTGAATACCACTTACCCTTTCATTGTAAGCCTCAATAGAATTAGTATTCATATAACTTTTTTTAATACATTAATTCTATTATTTTTATGCACACACAAAAGTGAATCTATCTTTAAGATTCATGCCTCCAATTTAAGCATTTTGATGCATAATTTAATGTCAGAATTATTTTTATGCCATGCATGCTATTTGTAACACATTCACATTTATTTTCACATTCATTCATATATAGGCATTGAATACCATTCACATCATTCATCTACACCATGTTACATGCCACACACTGCACATGTGTTGAAACTCAGTGTAAACATTCATTCAGTGACATGTGATAACAATTCATCCGATGTCATGTTTAGAAAACTTTAAAATAAGCATTTACACAACATTACATGTTACAAATGCATATTAATTTATAACTCAAAACCATAAATAAACATCGGAGGTTCATACTTTGCACAACCTAACTGGCCCGTTTTCGGTTTGAGACCCGGTTAGGCGAATAAGACTTCATTTCGTATAAGCCCCTTAATTGAATTACAAAATTTTGACTTATTTAATACTGTAACAAGGCCGCTTATTTTTCTTGCACACCCAAGGTCATTGGCGATGCTCACCCCATACAGGTCTCGAATAAAGTTGCCAAGGATTTTACAAAACCATTATTTATTTTACTATATATTATTATTTTTTATTTTTAAAGAAACCAAGGCTAAATAAAAGAACCCAATGGGAACTAGTCTGACCCATTGTGGATTCTACCCAGGTCTAATCCACAAGTGGATCAGCCCATGAATCCATATAACATAGTTCATATATATTCTTCTTTGCTTTTTTTTTAACTGTTGTTAGAGAATGGACAAACCCAGTTCTCGAGTAGGGACTTGTCTGTTTTCCCCTTTAACGGTTTAGGTTCAGACTGGTTCCAATTCGATCAGATCCCAGGACTCAGGACTAGGGGTGGCAATTTCTGACACGACCCGCCAACCCGACCCGCCAACCCGCCTCTTAGGCGGGTTCAGGTTGGGCTTAAGCCAACCCGTTTAATAAACGGGTTGACCCGCGTAACCCGTTTATTAAACAGGTTGGGTTGGGGTTGGGGGTATGCCAACCCGCCAACCCGGCTGACCCGTTTAATAAACGGGTTAGGCGGGTGGGTCAACCCGCCAACCCGACCCGTCAACCCGTCAACTCGACCCGCCAACCTGCCAACCCGATCCGTCAACCCGCCAACCTGACCCGCGAACCTGAAAACCCGTTTACCCGACCCAACCCATTTATTAAATGGGTTGGCGGGTCGTGTCGGTTACCCGTTTATTAAACGGGTTGGGTTCGTGTTTGCCACAGCCGACCCGTTAAATAAAGGGGTCGGGTTCGGGTTGAGGTATGCTGACACGCCAACCCGCCAACCCGACCCGTCAACCCGCCAACCCGACCCGATTGCCACCCCTACTCAGGACTGATACCGTACATACATATACAAATTTTTTTATTATTGTGTATTCCATCTATACACATTTCCTTCGCTGAACCGGAAACCATGAAAGTAGATAGACCCAGTCCCAAATAGGGACTGGTCTGGTCCATTTTCATGATCTGAACTCAGGTACGATCCCTAAAAAGTCAGACCCACGGGTTCACCATTTGTTTTTTCATACTTAAACAGGTTTAACCAAAAGCGATCAGTCCCTGTCTCAACGGGGACTGATCAAACCCCTTCCAGTGTTTTAGTACAGGTCTGGTCCTCAAACAGTTCAGACCCACAACAAATATATATATATATATATATATATATATATATATATATATATATATATATATGGTCTGATGCTGATGTCAGATGATGGACAAACCCAGTCCCAAATAGGGACGGGTCTGGTCCACTTAGTGACTCGGTTCTGGTCAGATCCGTAAACAGATCAGACCCATGAATCAATGTATGTATATCGTATTTTTTTTGTACATGCTCAACCTGAAAAGAAATCTGTATAGAAGCAATTTTATTATTTTACCAAAACAGGTCATACATCCAATGCTGAACGAAACAAAACTTTTGGTCATGCAGTACTCAAACCTGTGTTAGGGTTTTGCTTGTATAAATTGAACCTGTTAAGGTTCCGGCCATAGTGATGATGATAATGTGTCTAGGTGGTGGATCCATGAACTGATGAACTGCATATATAAGACAAACCACAGTGATAGGTGAGATAGTTGAACACTGTGCATGATGTTCAAGGCTCCTAGACGAACTGCGAGTTCAGGAACTATTAAACGTTAAAATGTGATATACTCTGAATCAGAACTCAATATATTTTATCTTCTCTTCTAAGGTGAGTTTCCTGAGACCAGCATAGGGTCTGTAAATTTTCAATCTATGTGCCTTTGGCCTATTGGGTTCAACATTGATTTAACAACAGAAGAAAACAAAGCCTACACAAAGATTAAAACGTCAAAGGCCAAAGAACAAGGCAACAAAAGGTAAAACAATAATGAAAAAGAAACGTTAAGCATCCCAAAACCCTAAGCATGTGACAATGTAATAATTGCTTAAACCCGTTTGAATCTTTTAATTCTAAAAACACACACCCATGGGCCATCAAGATATGAAGACTCAAGAAGATGGACTATTAAATCAACAATAAAATGTTAAAGCATCAAGTATGACTTTAATAAAATTACAACCTTATGAAAGTTGTTTCAATCGACATACCCTTTTTGTTTTGAACACAGACAGACAAACACATTTATAAAAAAACCATTCGTATTCGAGCATTTATACCGGAAGCGGTCTTTTTTTCTTTTTTAGAAAACAATTCTCACTTCAGTGATCAGCCCTGGCACGACCAGGAACTGATCCAATGCCGATTTACCCACATATGCAGGACTGATCCTTGAATGGGTCAATCCATGTATACTGGCTTCAGTTTCCTTGTTCTTTTATGGATTCATCGTGTTATGGGTCTGAACTGATATCAATTCCACGGTTAATTAGAATCGACATTTGGGTTTAGATCCCTATGCATTCGAAATATATATGGTCATGCATACAGGTTCAGCCTATGGGTATCAGGTTAGAACCACTGGCGGAGCCAGAAGTTTTTCCTTGGGTGGGCAGACTTCGGGTCTCGGGAACAATGCTATGGTCTTGAAGGATGATCCATTTATTCGGACTAGTTGCGGAGCCAAAAAAATTCGCTGGAGGAACAACCGTTTCGTGGAGAGATAAAACTTAAATAAGCCTTTGAATTAAAATACAATTGTTACAAACACAAACAACTAAATTTATGAATATAATAAGATAAAACATTAAATTGTACTTTTAAACTAAAATAAAGATTGTTCACTTAAGAAATACAAACAACTAAATTCATGAAAATTTTACAATTGACATCTTCTATTTTTCATATTTTGAAAACAATTCATAATTGCATCATCACTGATGGTATCAAATGTCTCCTTCTCTATGTAAGTAACCAAAGCATCATTGATCCATTCATCTCCCATTCTATTACGTAAACGACTTTTAATATTGTTCATAGCTGAAAATGCTCTTTCAACACTTGTTGTTGCAACTGACAAAGTTAATGCCAACTTAATCAATAGATACACATAAGAAAATACAATGTGCTTTTGAGTTGCTACCATCATCTCTGCTAGCTCTGCTAAAGATTTTAAACTTGAAAACTGATCACTGTTTTGCATGTCTGCAATATATATATCCAATTGATTTTCAAGTCTAATTATGTTTACTGTAGAAAAGTCCTTGGGGTAAAGCTCAGCAAGACGAATCAACTTATCTTTATCAAAAGCAGAAAAAGAATTCTTTGGACTCAAGCATGCCATTGAAAGGAGGAGCTCTGTATTTGCTTCAGTGAAACGATCATTCAACTCTTGAAGTTGTAAATCAATAATAGCATAAAACACATCAATACGATAATGATGCAATGTGGTGATCTTTTCAACCTTACGTCTTGGTCGTCCTTGAGGTGTATGTGAGTCCCCTAGACCAGGAATCAGAATATCAAATCTCTTATAAAATATGAACACTTTGTTTATAAGAGAGTCACATCCATTGTCTCTCAGACCTTGAAGGCACTGTTTTGATATAGTGACTAAACTCATAGCATTCTCAATGTCTTGATCTTTTCGCTAAAGTGCTTGTGAAAGATCATCAGTTATTCCCAAAACTTTACACATCAAATGTAAGCAAAAAACAAATTCAAAATCTTGCAACTGATGATATAAAATAATTGCATCTGAGCTTTTTCCTGAATATGTATCTTCTGCAATGAAATCTAACACTTGAATAACAGAAGAATACATAATGAGTAAATTAACCAAAGCATCGTAATGAGAACCCCACCGAGTATCACCTGGTCGTTTGGAACTTATTTCTTGATTTAATCCTCGTCCTGTTTCAAGTTCACCCAATGCAAGTGCTTCAACAATTCGCATAAATTCTGCTTCTCGAATAAGCTCAGATCTCTTGCATGAAGTGGCAATCAGAAGCAAAGCCCCAACCGATAATCGAGGGACAGAGGGCAAAGCCACCTGTCGGGAAGGGCTCGCAGAGGCAAAGGGGGTGAAGCCCCCCACCGAAAAAACACAAGTTGGGAAAGTCAAGCGACCCAGATGATGTATGAACTACCATTTCCATTCGATGACCTGACATGATAAATCTTATACATCTTCCTACTCAGATAGCACAACCAAGCAAAAAGCATTCACATTGGCCAACCTAATCCCCAAGCAAAACATTGACACCACAAATAGTACCTAGCAGAAGTCTCAGAGAATTGTAGTCCTATACTTTATGAGCATAGAAACTGCAACAGAAGTGTGAACTATAAAAGGGTCCAGTTGATCTACAAAAGCCAAAAGAACTGATCCATTGTGGATTTTGCATCCAAAATAATAGACCATCTAAGTAGATGGCCAAGAACCATAATGGAAAGAGAGGTCAAGTGGTAACAATAAATTCATGATAAAACACATGGGGAAAGAAATCATAAATAATAGCAAATAAATGAAAATATATGCTTTATTGTCTGATCTGCAAGTATATATAACTAAAGCAAAGCATTAGAGCGAATAATCAACATGCAAAGGAAACAACCATTCTACGTACCCATATTCAGATGCCCTTGACATCCTATAATAATGAAAACAAAAAATTTGTTTTAATTGATTAACTAGAAGACAAGCATGCATTCTGAACAAATCGGCTAGGCATAAAACTTCAAAAGATGTATTACATGTAAAAGCAAAGATACTGAAATATATCTCAGCTTACCAAAATCAAGCAAACTCAAAAGTCAGAGAAAATTAAGCTCTTGATAAAAGTCAAATTTGTGATGAATTTCAAACCATGACAAAATCTGTTCTCATTCGATGCGGGAAATGTTTCAGATTTTTTAGTATAAAGAAATATTTTGGCAGATAGACTCTGTTTTACATTAGCAGGAATTTTCCCCTTTTTGCTTCCACCGGCGAGGGTTAGCTACCTCGGTCAGTGACCGATAGCCATGATCAACTGCCGATTTTCTGATTACCTGTTGATGCTCGCCGAGGAGTTGAGGCCCTGAGGGGCTTCGATCACCAACGGCCTCTCCGGCGCCGCCGACATCCCTGTTTCATCGCCGACATCACAGGCTCACAGCCATCACCAGACCACCGAGTTGGTCGGAATCCTGAAACCATCGTTGGATGAGTTTCTTTCAAAGGGATTCCGACCATGGATCGTCATCGGGGAGCTAACAATGGTTTCTATCGCCGGGCGTCGCCGTTTTCACCGGAAATTTAACGGCTTCTCTGTAAGGTCAAGGGGGTTTTAACTTTTAAGCTCTGGCCAGCCATCCAGCTGCCATCGCCGGAAAGTACAGGGGATCAGATGTTCGCCGAAGTCCGCTGGGCGTCGTCGCCGGCAGGTCTTTCGGTCGGCGACATGGGTTGTCTGGCGCTTTGCGGTTTCTGAGAAACCGAAAGCTTCGATTTCTCAGAAACCTCAAACAGGGTTATCGTGTTTTCAAAAGTAGGGTTATCGTGTCTGTCTACCGATCGACTAGAAAAGCAAGAGAGAGGGGATGTTACCTGCGACAGTGCGACGGTCGGCAGCTACGCCGTCTAGTGATGGTCATCGATGAACGAGGAGGAAGGTTCGACTTCTACACCGGTGCCTCGCGTCGTCAGAGCTTGGGGGGCACCGCAGGTTCACCGAAGGGAGGCCGGCGACAATCGTCGGTGGATGCAGAGGACAGGGGAGGAGAGCCGACGAATGGGGTTGCCGGTGATGGAAAGCCGGAACAGAAGGGCAGAGCACATAGGAAAGAGAAAAAGTGGCGAGGGTTTTATCCCTCGCCCCTTTCGACAGGCTCTAGACGCATTGAGAACCCGGGTCCCGAGTCGACTCGATTTCCCGAGTCAGTCGACTCGGTTTCCAATTCTAGGGTGGGCGACCCATGCCCACCCGTGGCTCCGCCACTGGTTAGAACCCCCTGCTTTGAATGTGTCAAAACTGTAAACCATGATGCGCAAGCTGGTTCTCTTGCTTTGCGGCTACTCCCTCGCTTCAATGAAGGCTGTTTTCTTGGAAGAAAAATGAAAGGTCTTGACCAGAGATGAATTGAAGAAAAAGCAAGGGAGGAAAAGAGAGGATTGGAGAGAGTAAATAGAAGGGAAAAGGCAAAATTTGAGGGAGCGTGTGAGCCCTCTCCTGTATATAGATTTTTTTCTAATAACTAAAAGTTTTAAGAATTTCTTTTAGTTATCCTTTTCCAGCCCAAGCTTTCTAAAAAAAATTAATTTAACTTTCCAATTGTTTGCATAATTTTATTTTTTTTGTCATATAATATGTTTTACACTATACTTACCTATATAGTGGCTTGCCGGTTAAAGACCATCTAAATGAGGACCACTAGGGTGGGACGTCCTACCCTATGGTGACCTTTTTAATTTAAGAAACAAAAGCTTAGACACTGTCTAAGTTTTCCACCTTTTTTTTTCAGATTTCTTTATCAATTTAGTAAATGTAGGAAGTCAATTAAGTCATGCCCATGTAGGAGAAAATGTTTAGCACATTGGACTCTTACAATCCTATGGATTGTAGTTAAGTGCTAACTTTCATTTCATAAAATTTAATTATCATTAATATTTTTTTAATATAGATTCTTCCTTTGGACTTAGCATGCTCAATTTAGTGGGAATCGACTATTGGATCATATTTTTTTTGATGAAAAATGTATTTTTACGAGCCTGAAAGAAATGATACCTTCGTAGCCATTGATTTTGGATTACCAAAAAAAACCCGTGTACAAGTCAGATTCTGGTGATCCAAAAGCCCGTTCCCACCAAACAAAACCTATAGATCATATCTATGGTATTAGATGTGAGAAAAAATACCAAAAAACTATGATTTTGAAGGAGAATAAAATAGAATGAGAAACTGGGCAGAACCAGTGCATTACTCTCTCTCTCTCTCTCTCTCTCTCTCTATATATATATATATATATATATATATATATATATATATATATATAATCTACTCTATCAAGTTTTGGTGTGTCAGTGCAAGATCTTACTGATTGGGTAGGTAGGAACTGAATTAGGCCTAGAAGAGCCAATGACAACCCTAATGAAAGCTGACCCCACTTAACATTTTCTTTTAAAGGGCTTCAGCTTGGCACAGGACCCCGCTTACCACATGGGATAGCACCTCGGTGGTGACCCCACTGAACATTGGTTCTAGAGAAAAATGTTAACCCTATTTCTTGAAAAAGGAAGAATTGTTGTTTACAAAATCAAGTTGCTCACCTAGCAACCACAGTACATTGAATGTGTGAGGCCTTTTTGTCGAGAGGGCATCAGGTCAGAGACACCTCACCTCTGACAATATTATTATCGAGGGTGTATTGCCCAAGGTTCCTTGGATGCCGTTCATCCTGAACAGCATCCCAAACACCACCATTTTCTCTTTCTTTCAACCGTGCTTTAGATGCCGTTCATCTACAGGATGATTGGCTCTGAAAATTTTAGTGCGACCCATCTGAGTGGTAAACCAATCCAAACATGGTGGTTGGGTTGGATAAGCATCACATGGACCACCTGATCCTGTCAGTGAAAATGCCATTGCTCAAGAATTCAAATCACAAAATGTTTCCAAAGACGTGCCTCTCAGATCGTACGGTCCACATTTACTAAATTAAGAGGTACTTCAATAACAAGCACTTCACGTGTTTTTTACCTTTCTTGACAGCCTGTGTTCAATGCATTTACAATATTTTTTACTCACGGCTTTTCAGTTACAACTTATTGTGGTAAAAGAAATCTTTAAAAAGTTCACCTAAATAATTAGCAATAATAAAATACACATTTAATTTTTCGAAATCGTTTAAAAAGGCATCACCATTTTCAAGTGATTAAGTAAAACAGCTTCTTTATGTGCTGTAAATAACCATGAGGCTACCACTCATCTGGTAGGGGCGACTTTTGAATGTCGCCAACTTGAAGGGATGCCATTAGTTCAAAACTCTAGTCTTTTGCCACAAGACTGAGACTGGGTCAATGTTATCAGTATCGGTGCGTATAGGTCGATACGTATCGTATCAGCAAGAAATCAATACGATACTAATCTGAATAAGCTATTTTTTAATAAATATAAAAATTACTTAAAATTAATATTTAATGGTTTTAACAATTAATTACCATTTAGCCTATTCAAAACTATTCACTTGAGAATCGACATCAGCCGATTCATCTGAATTGTAGGCCAAACGATTCAGGGTCAATACCGATACTAACAACATTGATCTGGGCGTCGGAGGTTTCTACATTACTAATGAATGGACGGTGAGTGAGGTGATTTTCTTCCATTATCCAAAAAAAAAAAAGGTGTAAAATGTGCAATGTAGTTAGGGGTGTCAACCGGTGGGGTTTACCGGTGGGGTTTACCCGGACCATACCCATACCGAACCTTATAGGGTCCGGGTAAATAAGAAGATCCGATTAAGACCGGGATCGGGACTAACAGGTCCAATTGATTCATGGACCTGGGCATAGTTTGTGAAATTTTATACCAGACCTGGGCCCAACCCGAGTTCCGATTAAGACCAGCAAATTTTCAATGTAAAAAAGATAAAAAGTAATTTTTACCCGGCATGGCCCGAGTCTGGTTCATGTAGTTCTTATCGGTCCAGGTATGGTTTCTCTTATGGTGGGTCCTATTAGACCTGGGTCCGAACCCGATACCATACTAAAAAATCCTGGTTCCATCTAGGTCCGAATCAAACCCTACCCGTTGAAACCCTTAAATGTAGTTACCATTTTAATTTACCCTAACAATGCGCATAACCTTTTAGCAATAATAAAAAGACATGCGTGAAGTGGGTGAATAGAGAAAAAGTTTTGAGGGTGAATTAATAAATTTAACATGAAGCTCGGCTTTGGTTTAACAACAACCCAAGTTAAATTAACGGAAACATGACTTTGATTAACAGAGCACAATTTTAGGTGCATTTTGAATACTTTAAAAAACTTAGCGGTGTTTTATGGTTATTGAAAATAATTTGGGTGTTTCTGAAAAATTCTCATTTGTAAAATAGGCTTATAGAAATCAGTGTAACATGCCAACATATAGGCAACTAAACGATTGCTGTCAATATTGAATATCACCTATATATCGGCTATATATCACTAAATTATATGTGACATAACATTTATTAACAATGACTGTGAAATTTATAATTAGAATATGAAAGATATCTACTACTAGTTTTGGAATCTGTTTAGTCATTAAATTAAGACTTATTATATGTGATTGACAGCACTTAATACTGATCCAAACAAAACAATAAATCTATGCTAAAACTTAAAACTAAAGGTGTAGCTGGGTCGGGTATACCCGACCACCAGACCCTGTTTGAGTAAACTCATGGTTTGGGTCTGGTCAACATATAGATTCGTAAAGAAAATTGATAGATCTTAGGTATTGTAAACAAAGACCCGAACCTGGTTGGACCCGGCCCGTATTTTATGCCCGACCTAAATGGTTCCACAAAATGTAAAACCAACCCGATTATGTACCTGAACCCATTTTATTCTTAAACCAACCTGAACCTGAGATCGTTTTATATCCGAGTTGACCTGAACCTGAACCGGTTAGGTACCCAAACCCGTTTTATACATGAACCAGCTCAAATCAAACCACTTGAAACCTGTCCAACTATTAGAACCTGAACCTGTCTTTAAAAGTTTTGAATTTTAGAAATTATAATGGAGAAGAAAAATGATTTGCCTTCGGTTTATTCATATCGAGACCCAAAACACGTTAAGAGCTGAACCCATTAATCTATATGGGTCTACATTTTCAGTCATATCTAGACCGGAACGTGAACCCAAATCAAAATGGGTATGTATGGGTCTAACTCTTTGACCGGATTCAAAAACAGGTCTATTAAAGACCCTACCTGATTACATCCAATCCGATACATACTTGTTACAGTCCAGAAAATGATAGGGGATCCAGATCCAGATTAAATTGAAGTTCTCACAACCTCTCTCTCCCCCCTCTCTAATGTCTTTCTCTCTCTCCTCACTTTCTCGTTTCTCTCTACTCTCTCAACCCTCTCTCACGATTTCTTTGGTCCTCCATGGTTATTAGCATACCAGGCCTATAAGGGTTGGACATGCAGCCCTCCTCTAGAACTCTAACTCCCCTAGCATCCTGAACCGTGCATTTTTCTATACCGCATTGCAGATGTTCGCATTTTAAAACGTAGGGAACTCCATCCCAACCTACTATAGAGTGACCAAGCTTCATGACGAGAAGCAAAAGAGACTCCAAATTATGCAGAGGCCGAACCAACCTACCGATAGCTGTGACGTTCCTCCAGAGGTCAAAACAAGCTCGGTTTGTCTAATTAGGGGGTGACGTCAGCCCCTAAAATAGAGCCCATCTCACGAACACGGTGTGAAGAACACATTAATAAGGGGTTGTGTTTCAACTGCAATTAGATGTAGTTCGAAGGCCACATGTGCAAGCACTACCTCATCTTCAAAATGGTAGAATCAGACTTCAAAGATAAAGAACCACCAGATGTTTAACCACTAGACAAGGTAGATAGCGAAGAGGAGCCTAGCCATGATATCTCCTAACATGCACTCTCGGGCATCTCCATGCCCAACTCTATGAAGATCCATGGCCGCCTCAGCTCGCGAGAGATAAATGTTCTCATTGACATCGGTAGTGCTCATAATTTTATCTGTGAGAGCATATATAGTTCGGGAAATTATGTGCAAATTCAAGGAGTACCCTTCCTTTGATGTTATGGTTGATAACAAGACTAACCTCAAGTGTTTAGAGGTTTGTCTTGATGTGTATTTGTAGTTTCAAGGAGCTAAATTTATGATAGACCTATACATCTTACATATCCATGGTGTAAAAATGGTCATTGGTATGCATTGGCTATGAACTTTTAAAAAAATAACCTGAGACTTCTCCAATATGAAGATGTTTTTCTGAAAGGATGGAGGAAAGATGAGACTTGCTGCTATCAAACCACCGATAGTGGAGGAAGTGCAACATAAGGAGGCATTGAAGTTGCTACAAGGCACCCAAAGTGCCTACTTGCTCGTTGCCCAAATGATGGAGTTGAAAAACACCCGATCCCCTTGAACATTTTTCTCGATATGGTGGATTTGTTGGTTGAATTTTTTGATGTATTTGTTGAACCACATGGGGTGACTCCTATACAGTCTCAAGATCATCATATACCCTTAAAGAAGGGTATGAGACCCGTGAATGTGCGACCCTATCGGTACGCCCACTCCTAAAAAGATGAGATACACAAACTTATGGAGAGATGTTGGGCCAAGAAATCATTCACCCTAGTGTGAGTCATTTCTCCTCACTGATGCTCTTGGTGAAGAAGAAGAATGACACATGAAGGTTTTGTGTTGACTATAAAGCCTTGAATGATATCATCGTGAAGGTCAAGTTCTCGATCTCGGTCATCGAGGAACTACTTGACGAATTGCATAGTACCGCTTATTTCACCAAGTTAGATTTACGTTCGGGATACCATCAAGTGTGTATAGCCTATGATGACGTTCATAAGATGTCTTTTAGGACTCATGATGGTCTCTATGAGTTCTTAGTTATTCCCTTCAAGTTGATCAATGCATCCACAACTTTTCAAGCTATCATGAATGATGTTTTCAAATCCTTACTATGAAAGTTTGTGTTTGTTTTCTTCGATGACATATTGATGTATAGTCGTTCATGGGATGCACATATGAAACATGTGCATGAGGTTTTAAACACCCTACGAGAGCATAACTTGTATCTAAGATGTCCAAGTGCTTCTTTAGATAAGAACAAGTGAGTTGATTCACACAGAATTCTATGTGCTCCATGCTACTCGGGTCAGAGCGTAAGCCAGTGATGCTTTTGGATACTGGACTCTCACCATCTAGGGTGCAGTACTCCACTGCTTCGGCTAGTAGCACAATGCTTGTATTGCTCTCTCACAACCCCATTTTCATGGTTTAGGTTGCTCCCATTTCGCTTGCCACTACTACGAGAATCACTTTTGCTTTCTTTACTTTTGGCTACTAAGATGTTTCAGTTCACCAGGTTGTCTCTTGCCTGCCCATGGATTCAGCAACAGTTCAAAAGGTTGACCTATTCAGAAATCTCCAACCATATTGTCTTCAGCCAATGCAGACAAATTAGATGTGATGCAATCAT
The DNA here is from genome assembly GCF_984573655.1 of Nuphar pumila. NCBI lineage: Eukaryota > Viridiplantae > Streptophyta > Magnoliopsida > Nymphaeales > Nymphaeaceae > Nuphar > Nuphar pumila. The sequence continues at coordinate 126,409,594 of NC_143254.1, read as the reverse complement.
GAACCATGATATAAACCGTACGAACACTTCAGGATTTCCTCGTTCTGACCGGGTACTATTGAAAATTTATAAGGTACTATGGTCTCATATCCCAGTCCCTTATATTCCTCTCGAAGAAGGATAACTTTGCATGGACAAACAAAGCCACTGATGCTTTTGAGAAGTTGCTGGAAGTCATGTGCCAAGCTCCTGTTCTTGCCTTGTCAGACTTTTCTAAGGTCTTTATGGTAGAGACAAACATGTGACAATGGGGTAGGTCTCATAAGAGGAACACTCCATTGTATTCCTGTGCAAGGCCTTGCCCAACAAGAGTCGTGCCTTGTCTACTTACAACAAGAAAATGATTAAGACAGTTCTTTCAATGGAAAAGTGATACCCTTACCTTCTTGGGTGCAAATTCATCATGTGGTCAGACACTACAAGAAAAACATTAATTAGAGATGGACTCTATCCGATGCTAATCTGTCACAAATCTGTCGCTAAACGGATTTGTGATGGATTAGCGTCAGATAGAGTCCATCGCAAACAACCTGGTCGCTAATTAGTGACAGAACTGATCTATCGCTACTTTTGTCGCTAATTTGCGATGGATTAGTGAATGCCATGATCCGTCGCGAGTTCATCGCTAAATTTGGTTTTATGACAGATAAATATATGCCCCTGATCAATCGCTAAATTGGAAATGAATATTAGCAACGGATAGTATCCATCACAAAATAAAAAAAATAAAAAAATTTCCTTGCTCTTTTCTTTCTCAATTTCAGTAAAATCATTGAAGTCGAGGGCAGGGTGTAAAATCAGGGATTGAGGGTACTCACCGGAGGGTGCCCCAACCTCTGCAAACTTAGGTTGGTCAACGTCTCTGGCCCGATTGACGATGAGGGCATGGCATTTTTGACCAACGAGGGGCTGCCCCCCGATACTGGGTTGTCGAGGATCGTAGCCAAATGCCTGATACTGTAGGATTTGGAGCAATTGGCCTATCCGCCATGGGATCTCGGAGACACCAACGATCTGAAATGGGTCACCGACTGTAAACACCCCAAATTTTCCAAGTCCATTCCAGACATCTTTATTTCACAGATGTTGTTCCCCTGCAGTGTGATATCGAGTCTCACCTCTAGGTCTACCCCAGTCTAGAGATCAATTTTACCCCTTTCAGCCAATAAAATTACCATTTTACCCTTAGGTCACCCTTAGACTTCTCATCAATTAGGTTTAACCAAACTCATCTCGAGTTCAGAAAAGTTAGAATGACTGTCATTTCTAGCTCCTCTAAACTCACGATGAGCGAATCCTGACTATTTCTGACCATTTCAGCTAATTGAGCTCGTTTCTGGCGAAATAAGCTCATTTTAGCTTAAATCTTAACCAAATTGTCTCTAAGTCAGTCAAATCCAGTAGATCCCATCCTAATGAGTCTGATCTAAGTTCACCAGGAGTTCGAATAGCTTAGTTTCAGTTTAAAGTCACTTTTTTACACTTGGACCTTCATTTGAGCTCTTTTTTAGCTCATTCGAGCTGAATACAGTTTAGATCAAGCTGACTTCAGCTGGTTAAACTAGTGGTTTAGCTTCAAAATTAGTTTATCTGAGTATAATTGGATTCTGATTTAGTTTATCCTAAGCTAGTCCAACTCAAATTAGTTCAGACTAGTTTAGTATCGTGTTTCTGCCCATGCAGGGTGAAGACCAAAAAAAAAATTTTAAAAATAAAATTATCTAAGACACTGTCTCCGAATTTTTTTGAACTAGGACAAACCCCAAATTCGGACTCGGATCCATTCCTTCACCTAATATTTCATCAATATCCGAGATCTGATCCATTTCAATTCGGATATTGGATCCAATGCTGGATTTGGTGTCTAATTTCTTTTCGAACTTGGACTTTTCATCTGATTCATTCAGAAATCCATATCCAAAGTCCAATTTCATTCTTCAAACCCGAAATATCTCATCAAATATCCAGGATCCAACTAAACCATTTCAGATCCATTTCAGTCTGGATCCACCTTCTGATCCGTTCAGAAGTTCAAATTCAATTAAATTTTTGAACTCAGATTCATTTAACATCTGAGATGCAATTTCACTTCTTGACTTCTAATTCAGATCCAAGATTCAGTGTCATTCTTGGAATTGTATCCAAGATCCAAAATCCAAATCCCAATTTTATTATGAATGTGGGGCTTTTTCCATTTTCAATTCTTCAGAAATCCATATTCAGGGTTTGATTGCCATTTTTGAACCAATTTCCTTCAAATCGAGATCTAGATCCAATCTTTTTCAAAACTTTGGATCCATATCCATTTCAAAAACTCAATTTTTATCCTAATTTCAAAATCAATCTTTAGATTTCAAATCAAAATTCATCATTTTGCAAAAATCCTTTGAAAAACATCCTGGATCCTGTTCAAATTTCAAATCGGATTTCGAAATATCAAAATAGATCCAGATCCAATTTTTAAATCCAATTTTTATTTAAAATCAATTGGATATTTTCAAATTCAAAATAAAAATCCAATCTTTACCCCCAATCTTAAAGAAATAATCTTTTGAATTTCAAAAATCCTTTGAAAAATACCTTGGATCCATTTCAAAATTCAGTTTGGATTGCAAAATGTCAAAATGGATCCAGATTCATTTTCGAAATCTAATTTTTATTCAAAAATCAATTTGAGGATTTCAATTTCAAAATAAAAATCCAATTTTTATCCCCAATTTCAAGATAATCTTTGAAATTTCATAAACCAAAATCAGTGTTTTTGCAAAAATTCTCAAAATTTCAATCTCGATCTGGTTTTTGCCCAAATTGGATTTCATAAATCAAAATCAGATTTTTAAATCCAGTTATTTCTAAATTCTTTTTTTTCATTCCTCATATTCCATTTCATTTAAATTCAAAAAAATCAAAAATTAAAAATATTTTTTTCAAAAGGGTGCCACTTGGGATCTTCAAAACAAAAACATAAAAATTGTTTTTAAACAAAAACTTTAAAAACCTTTTGCTTTTAAAAAAACCTCACATGAACATCACCCATAGGGGCATGCCATGTGTTGAAATTTCAATGAAGTTCCTTTTTTGCCCATTTATAAAACCAAAAAAAGGACTCACATGGGCACCCTCTTGCAAGAGGGTGCCATATGTCAAAATATCTCACAAAGGGCAACTTTGCCTATTTGCAAAAACAAGAAAAGGCCCACATGGGGTTGGCACCAACCCCATGTGAGCCCCCCCTTGCCACATGGGCACCCATGTGCAAGATGGGTGCCATGTATCCAAGCATTTCCAAAAGTGCATTTATGCCCCTTTACAAAAAAGAAAAATGCCCAAATGCGCTTGCCTTCTACTTTTGAGAATTTTTAGTCCCATATCTAAAGTTTTGCAAAAGCCAACCCCATTACTCAACTATAAATAGACCCCTTGGGGGTCTCTCAAACCATGACGTTGGAGTTTGAGAAATTGAGAGAACAAAAGAAAAAAAAAGTTCTTTCTTTCTCTTTCCTCCTTCTCTCTTCTTCTTTTTTCCTTTGGGGGTGACGAGTTTTCCAAAGAAGAGAACTCTCCTCCTTTGCATTGGTGGCTCAAGCTTGAAGGTGGTGGCTGGAGCAAGGAAGAAGAAGCCCAAGATAGTCCAAGCTCTCCTAGTGTCCTGAATCATGCATTTTGCTATTTTGGTGGGCCGAGTGGCATATCCATATTGCAGATCGTGTGCCTGAGTTCCAGAATGTGGGGAACTTCATCCCAGCCTGCTTGTGGAGAAACTTATCTACTCCATTAAACATGCCCTAATGGAGGGCTTTTTCAACTTTCTCTTTTTTATTGCGGAATGTGATCTGAAGCACCATGAGAGTTTTCATGCCTCGAAACACAAAAGATGACTCAGATTAGAACCAGGTCACCCTTTCTTGCTAGAAATTTAAATCTAAGACCCCTTGGTTATGATAGTATGATATGAGATTATCAGACTGTACACTTATTTGATCCCAACCATGATAGCACATTTAGTTGGGCATAATTCAAATAATTTCTAGTACATGTTCGAGAAATATATGAGATCAGGTTGGGCTTCACCTACTCGAATGCAAGTGTTGGACCTGATTTGGACCAGACCCAAATCCATAATGATCTTGGAGATTTGTAAACATGTTCACCTATTAAAGTTGCTTTGTTATCTAAGCACTTTTATATGATACTATAGATTTTGTCCTCTAAAATATTTATTAATAATGCAAGGATCCTAAAAGTTCAAATAGAGGACTTGTCGGCCAAAAATTGGGATCAGGTGTAATCACATCACACAAATGCAATGTTTTGCTGCACTGGATCACCCTTTGTCTACCCCGTATAGCCTGTGTTGTTGCACTTGATGTCGTACAACTGCCCCATGTAGCCCGTGAGCTGTTGGACCCAACAAAAGATGGAGGGCACTCAGGTGCAATGACACATTACTTTTATGCAGTGTGATTGCACCTAATCCAGCCATGTCGGGTGAGGCTTGATTCAGTAGTTGTCTGTTTTAGAGGATGGTTCCTTGGAATGAAAGAACACAAATTGATTCATAATCACAAACTTAGGTGGCTTTAAATAGGAGTTAGGAAAGTCATATTCCACAAGAACTTTAGATTTTTAATTTAGGGGTTGACTCACACATCTCAAGTTGAGATATGTTCATAAGTTTGGTACTCTTGGTGTGTGTCCCTTGCCACAAGGATGAAGCTGGGTTTCCCATCGATGGATTGGGTGTCTGCAGATTTTATGTGTCTTATGTCAAGGTTAACTAAAAACAGGGCTCAATAAACAATAGTATCTATTGACCATAAGAAAATGAGCTTTTTTCATATCCATACCTAACTTATTGGCTACTCTCAAATCCATCCCCACCTTTTCCTCTGTTAGAAAAAATTCATCCTTTTATTAAATACAATTATTTTAACCATGGTTAGTAGCATATCATGGTTGTAATATAAAAAAAAATACATATATTGATTAAAAATTACCAGCATGTCACCCGAATAATTCTCTCTCTATCTGTTTGCTTGTGCCTGAACCATTTTGTTGATGCTTGATCCTTTGCAAGAAAGATGACCCTAATCTCTTGCTTTATTAGCTTTGGAAGAAACAATGTGCATAAGGCCTTCAAGGGACTATGCTTTGTAAGCTTCATCAAGGGATTGATTGGTCTATAATGCTTCAAACCCCATAATCATTGACACTTCAAAGGCCTTTGGTTGCCTCTTAGTCTGCCTTGGTGGGTTATACAACATCAAAATTTTCTGTTGGGTTCCTGTAGACACCCCAATTTTGATCGAGACATTCCATGTGACCAAAATCCCATGTTTTTGACTCATTCTAAAGTAATGCTAACTTTAACATCATTTTTTACATTCAAAATAATATCCTTAAAGTTTTTGTCCAAAATATGAATTAAAGTAGAGAATCTTATATTTTAAACAACCTAAAAATTAGGTCAATTTGACACAGAAATCAAAAGTTATAACCAAAACAAGTCAATAGTCTCTAACGACACATGGATTGTCGTTAGCAGACTTTGAAGTATCGTCAACAAATCTTTGAAGTGTTGTTAGTAGTTAGCCTAAACACGCATGTGTCATCAGTATTCTTCTAACAACATATGTATTGTCGTTAGCAACATGTATTGTTAGAGGCTCATTTGGTCCAAAAATGCATGCCATTTAGAGATAAGCCCTTCTCACAAACTCGTAAGATAGGATTCAATGAACATAACCCCTGTTCCTAAAATCCTATTTTTTTTTACATATCTCTTCCCTAATTCCTAGTTTAGGAAACCTTTGGCCAATTAGAAAGAGACCTCCTAGATCCCGCCATCTCACTTTTGGATGGATTTGAATCCCCAGATCTTGGATATGTCAAGACCATGCTGGACTTCGACAAAATCTATAAATAACGGTTTAGTACCCCAAATCTAGCATTTAACACTTAAGATCTAGAATCACCCTTACCCTAAAAAAATTCTTCTTCACCCTAGCCTTCTAGATCTCAACACCCTACTCTTGTTTAACTAGGTCTAGCCTAGCTAAGCCTACCTAAACCAGCCTAGGACCCAAATCCCTTATCTCACTCAACCATTTTGGAGCTCGCGCATAGCTGGAGTGCTTCCTGAGTTCTATTGTGCTTTTTTTGACCGTAAGAAAGGGCTACCTAAGCCTAAGGCAAGATTCAATATCTTTTTTTATGTGTTTTATTCTATTTATTTCATTATTTAAAAGCGTGAAAATTAAAGTGAATTAGAGAAGGAAGAAGAGAAGAATGATGTCGACCCATAAGATGTAGTCATGGGGATATCCTTTCGTGCACTTACTAAAGTGAAAGTGCCACAAACTATGATGGTCCAAGTGACTCTCAAAGGCACCATGATCTCAATCCTCATTGACACAAGCAACACACACAACTTTATATGTGCCCAAATAACAAAAAAGGCTAAGTACTCAACCACTTCACTTGCCCCTTTTGAAGTTGTTGTTGGAAATGATAGCAAGCTTCATTCTCAAGCCAAATGCATGAATATAGCTCTTTAAATCCAAGGTACTACATTTCATTTGGATGTATTTGTCAATCCCATGAAAGGGTCAGACTTAGTCCTAGGGTTGCAATAGTTGCAAACCTTAGGAATCATCATGTAGAACTTTAAGTCCATGAAGATGACGTTTGAGCATGAGGACCAACGTGTGGATATTGTAGCACCACGGACTTTCTTGAAGATAATCGGTTGTAAACTGATGTCAAGGCTATGCGGCAAGGTGGGTAGTTATTCTTGCACCACACCTTAGATGCGGGTTTCGAGGAACCCATTGCTTCCGAATTGGAGAAGATACTCAACATATATGAGGAAGTTTTTTTTAAGCTCAAGGAGCTCCCACCGAAGAGGTCTCATGACCATCACATTCCCATCATAGTCAGGGCCCAACTGGTCAATGTCAAGCCCCGTTGGTATGCCTAAGTGTAGAAGGACAAAGTCGAATGAAGAAGAAGAATGGATCTTGGAGATTCTGTGTTGACTACAAATCCTTGAATAAAATCACCATCAAGGATAAATATTTGATTCCGATGATAGAGAAGTTTCTAGATGAACTCCATAGAGTAGCCTACTTCACCAAGCTAGACCTTAGATTTGGTAATCATCAGATCTGCGTTACTCCCAAAAGATGTGCATAGGACTGCCTTTCGGATGCATGATAGTCACTATGAGTTCATAGTTATGGCCTTTGGGCTAACCAACGCTCTTGCCACCTTCCAGAGTCTGATGAATGAGATCTTCAGATCCTACTTATGGTGATTTATTTTAGTGTTCTTTGATGATATCCTGATATGCAATCAAACATGGGATTCACACTTGAAACATGTCCAAACAATTCTAGGACTTCTAAATGAACATAAACTCTTCGTCAAAAATAGCAAGTGTTCTTTTGGGCATAGCCGAGTTCACTACTTGATCCATATCATCTCCAAATAAAGAATGAAGGTTAATCCTGAGAAGATTAAGGTCATGAATGCTTGGCCAATTATGGAGACCCTCAAGGCCTTGAGGGGATTTTTGGAGCTAATTGGGTACTACCAAAAGTTCATACAGAACTATGGCTAAATCAACCAGCCATTAACCCACTTTCTCAAGAAGAATGCTTTCTCTTAGGATGATGTGATCGTTATAAAAAAAAAATTCTTTTTTTTTTAGGGAAAAGAGAAGAACTCTCGCAAGGTCCACTTGACCTTTTGAAAAAGATTTTAAAAATTTACTCGCCTTCATTTTTAGAAAAATGCGAGAAAATGGAGAGACGAGATTCACTCGGTACAATGTTTAACCTTTTCTGGCACCTTTACTAAAGGTAATTGAACCAAAGATCAAATTTATGCCTTTGACTTATTCAAATTTGTCTAAAAAATTATTCTAAGTCCTAAATGCACATAGAATCATGCTTGTACTATGATTTTGAACTCGAAAATATGTATGCTTTTGAAAGGATTTTAGAAATCTGAATTTTCCAAGTGATTTTGAAATGGATTTGAAAATATCCTTTAAGAGATGACTTTGAAGTTCAAAAATCGATTTTGATTTGGAAAATTGGAACTTGAAATGAATTTGAAAGTTTGAATTTTGAAGTTTTTGAAATTGAATTCAAAGTTAAGTTTTGAAATTTGAGATCTGAATTGATTTCAAATAGAAAATCAAAATTGAAGTTTGATTTCTGAATTGAGAATTGAATTCAGAAATCAAACTTGGAATTGTATTTGGAATTTTAGGATTAGAAGTTCAAAAAAGAAATTTGAAATTTGATTTGGAATAAAATTTGAGAATTGAAATAAAATTCAAAATTAAGAATTGAAGTTTTAGAATGGAAAATTTGAAATTGAATTTGAGATGAAAATAGAATTCAAAACTTGAAATTTAAAAAAGATAAAGAATTGAATTCAATATTTGAAATTGAAATGAAATTCAAAGTAAAAATTTAAGATTCGAAAATGGAAATTGAAATTGATATTTAAAATTGAAATAAATAAAAATTTAAAATTTGGAAATTAAAATTAAAACTTGGAATTGAAAATGAAATTCAAAGTTTAATTTTAGAAATTCAAACATGGAAGTTAGAATTGAAAATAAGAATCGAAAATTGGAAATTGAAAATAGATATTTAAATTTAGAAATGAAAATTATTTCAAAAATCACTTGAAAATTTGAAAATAACTTGAATAATAATTTTGAAAAAGAATGATGCAATTCTATCTTAAATGATGAATATGCTATTTCTTTAAAAAATTATTTAAATTTTAAGGAAAATTTCATACTTTATAGAATTAAAAACAAGATTAATTTTTATATATTCATGACTAGGGTCACAAATATATTTTAATTTAATCTTTATTTAAAATTCTAATAAAAAAAAGAAAGAAAAGATTTTGTGCCTTTATAGAATTAAAACAAAATTAATTTTTAGCATATTCATGACTAGGGTCACAAATACATTTTGAATTAATTTTTATTTTAACTCAAGTAAAGAAAAAAAGGAATTATAAGAGAAATGATGATTTTTAAAAATAATCTAAAAGTGTAGATCATATTTTTATTTAATAAAAAAATAATAACTTTAAGTATTATTCGTGTTCCAACTAGGGCCGAAAATACAAACTTTACTTAACATTATTTACCCTTTATTAAAATGATGCATGTGTCATTTGTGTTTCCATAGTGTATTTTTTAAAATAAAAGATAAAATGCAATAATTAATTATGAGAAATTAATCTATATGCTCATTCATTTTAAACTAAGCATAAAATAAAAATTCTCATTAATGTAATTATTATAATGCTTGAATGAATTACAATAATTAAAAATAAAAGAAAGAGAGAATTCTGCAAAATGAGCAAACATGTTAGAAATAAATGTAGGCATTTATGGATTTTCTTTAATTATTAAAAAATTAAAAAAAATCCATAATTTAGCCTTTTTATGCCCTAAAAATAAAGAAAAAATCCATAAATATATTATAAATTAATAAAATTTGATTTAAAAGTTACTAATAACCTAAAAATTATCCTAGAATAAAAAATTGCAGAAAAAGATTGGATGAAAACCTAAAGTTTTTTTTATCCAAGTAAAACAAGATATTTCAAAATTAAGATATGCAAATTGACCCTATCAGAGTATTTTGAATAAATAGAAGCTTAAAACAACTCAAATTGATCTAAAAATTGATTCCATAGATTCCTAGATCATGAAGAAAATATCTTTTTTTACAGATCTCAAAAATCATTTTTAAAACTCGAGATATAATTGAAACATTGAGAAATAAATTTTGAAGTCAGGAAATGGAGTCTTGATAGACAAGTTTCTATAATTTTCTAGTTTTAAAAGTTAAACTGATTCAATTTCTCCCAAATTTATGGGACAAGTTGATCATTTCAACCTTGAAACATTTCCAATTTATAGATCTAGAAAATGATCTCTCATTGAGGATATCCAATCTGATCAAGTTGACAAAAAATCTATAAAAGCATGTAAAAGAAAAATCAATAGGTTTTTTATTTTTGATTTGAATGATAGATGAAAACTTAATAAAAATTTATAAAAAATGACATGAATAAACTAGACATTCTAAGAAAAAAGCTCCTTTTTACAGATCTAAAAAATGATCTTCCATTAGGGACATATAAAAGCAACAAGTTGATTTTAAGTCTGAATAATGCCTGAAATTGAAAACTGATAGTGTCTCAACTTAAAATATAAAAGAAATAAAAATATTCTATATAAATTAATGACAATTTACATACAGAAACTAGACATAAAGATTAAGTGGATACATTTTATAGATTTTAAAAATGACTTCCCATTAGGGAGATATGACTCTGACAAAATATATAAAATTCAGAACCATTAAAATGATACAGAGTAATAGAGTCATGGTTTTTGACCAAAATCAGATATCAAAACACCATAGAAATTGAGCAAAATTAACATAAAAAAACTAAACTCAATTTTGGAGACTTCTAGTTTTACATATTTGAAAGATCATCTCTAGTTAGGGAGAAATCACTCCAACAAGTTGGTCTAATTAAAGAAAAAATTTGGATGACTCAAAACAGTGGGATCTGAATCCCAATTTTTTTAAGGAATCAAACCAACTCAGATTGATTTAATTTTTGGTGTGGATCTCTAAAACACATTGATAAAGATGTGGTAAAAAAATCAGATTAAAATAAAACCTAATTATATGTGAAATGATGAGAGCAAAAATAGACTAAAATTGAAAATATCATCTCAACATAATTGAATGGAATAAAATCTTATAAGTGGTTTGATCTAATGATCAAACATGAGATCTACCATTCTAGATCATAAATGATAATGAAAATGATGTAAAAATATAAATGAATACATATAAAATAAAATTAAAAGCATTGGGGCATAAATTGAAATTGATTTGACCCATAGAACATAGAATTTGATCTATTGAAGATCAAATCCTAATTCTAAATGGCTAAAATAAAAATACACAATGTAAATAGAAATTTGAATGGATCAAAACATAGAAAATAAAAATTAACATTGAATTAAACTAGATCTACATTGCTATTACATGATATTAAAAGAAAATGCAAGAAAGAAGAGAAGAAAGGGGGGGGGGGGGGGAGGGGGCGATTTTTGAGAAATAAAAAAAAAATAGAAAAAAAGAGACAAATCAAAAGAAAAGGAAAGAGATAGCCTACCTTGGGCTTCTTCTTCCCTTCAGCCACCAATAGATGAGAGAGAGAGAGTTTTCCACCAAAATGCTTCCTGAAAAACTCGCTCCCCCCCTCTCCATGGGGGCTATTTATAACAAGAGGTGGGAGCAAAAAGGGAATGGAAATCAAGATATTTTTTGCCCTTAGGGCTGACATGGCAAGGCTCACATGGGGGAGGGTTTGGTGCTTACCCCATGTGGGTTTTTGTGTTTAGTGCATGGGCCATAATGCCCTTTTGTCAAATAAATTGGCATGTGGCACTCTCTTGCAAGAGGGTGTCCATGTGAGTCATTTTTCAATTTTATAAATTGGTAGAATGGTCCTTCTCTTGAAAATTTGACACATGGCATCACCTTGTGGGTGATGCTCATGTGGATTTTTAAAAGCAAGAAGGATTTTAAAGGTTTTGTTAAAAAACAATTTTTGTTTTTTGATTTTGAAAAATACTAAGTGGTGCCCTTCTTTGAAAACCATATTTTTTATTTTTTATTTTTTATTTTTTATTTTTTATTTTTTATTTTGAAATTTAAGAAAAAGGGGAATGAATAGTGAAAGGAGGATTTGGGAAATAATTGGATTTCAAAAATCCAATCTTGATTTATAAAATCCAATTTGGGCAAAAACCGGATCCAGATTGAAATTTTGATAATTTTTGTAAAACACTGATTTTGGTTTCTAAAATTTCAAAGATTATTTTGAAATCGAGGATAAAAATTTGGATTTTGATTTTGAATTTTGAAATTCCTAAATTAATTTTAAATAAAAATTGGATTTTGAAATTGGATCTGGATCCATTTTGACATTTCAAAATTCAGACTGAATTTTGTACTGGATCCAAGGTATTTTTTAAAGGATTTTTGAAATTCAAATGTTATTTCTTTGAATTTGGGGATAAAAATTGGATTTTGATTTTGAATTTGAAATCCCCAAATTGATTTTGAGTAAAAATTAGATTTTGAAACTGGATCCAAATCCATTTTAACATTTCAAAATCCAGACTGAATTTTGAACTGGATCCAAGGTATTTTTCAAAGGTTTTTTTTGCAAAATAATGGATTTTGAATTTGAAATTCAAGAATTGATTTTGAAATTAGGATAAAAATTAAATTTTGAAAAGGATCTGAATCCGAGGTTTTGAAAAAAATTGGATATGGATCTCGATTTGAAGGAAAATTGGTTCGAAAATGGGAATCGAACCCTGAATATGGATTTCTGAAGAATTGAAAATGGAAAATTCCCAAATTCATAATAAAATTAGGATTTTGGATTTGGATCTAGGATCCAATTCAAAAGATGAAATTGGATCATGAATCTAGATCAGAATCCAAGAAGTGAATATTGAATCTCAGATGTTAGATGAATCGAAGTTTAGAAATTGATTGAATTGAACTTTTGAAGGGATCAAAATGTGGATCTAGACTGAAATAGATCCGAAATGGCTTAATTGGATCCTGGATATCTGATGAAATACTCCAAGTTTAAAGAATGAATTGGACTCTGAAGATGGATTTTTGAATGAATCAGATGAAAAATCCAGGTCCGGAAAGAAATTAGACATCAGATCCAACATTGGATCTACTATCTGAACTAAAATGGATTGGACCTCAGATATTGATGAAATATTAGATGAAGGAATTGATCCGAGTCCAAATTGGGACTTGCCCCAATTCAGAAAAAATGCCAAAAATAGTGTCCTGAAGAAATTTATATTTTTTTGTTTTCGCCCTGCAGGGGTAGAAACACAGTACGGAACTGGTCTGAACTGGATTGGATTATAATAAACTGAATTCAAAGCTAGTTATACTCAAATGAACTAAATCTGGAGCTTGAACACTAGCTCAACCAGTTGAGGTTAGCTTAATTTGGATTGAATTGAGCTCAAACGAGTTAAAAATGAGCTCAAATGAGCTAAAACGAAGGTCCAAGTGTGAAAAAGTGACTTTGAACTGAAACCGAGTGATTAAAACTCCTGGTGAACTTAGATTAGACTCACGAGGATGGGATCTAATGGATTTGACTGACTCAGAGATAGTTTAGTTAAAATTCGAGCTAAAATGAGCTTATTTTGCCTGAAATGAGCTAAATTAGCTAAAATGATCAGGATTTGCTCATCGTTAGCTCAAAGGAGCTAGAAATGACAAACATTCTAACTTTTCTAAACTTGAGATGAGTTTGGTTAAACCTAACTGACGAAAGGTCTAAGGGCGACTTAGGGTAAAATGGTAATTTTATTAATCAAACAAGGTAAAACTGACCTCTAGACTGGAGTGAACCTAAGGGGGGACTCTATATCACCCTACAGGGGTTTAGCATATGAGAAAAGAGATGTCTGGAACAAACTTGAAAAATTTGGGGTGTTCACAGATGAAAAGGCGATGTAACAAGCATAGACACTTAAGAAGGCTATGAGTATCACTCTAGTATTAGCCTTGTCGAACTTCCAACAAACCTTCTAGTTGATACTAATGCTTTTGGATTTGTGATAGGCACAGTCTTGATACAAAACAATCATCCCTTGGCCTACTTCAGCAAAATTATAATTGAAAGGAAGAAAGGTTTGTCCACTTATGAAAAAGAGTTCCTGACGATCATCATGGCAGTCCATAAATAGAGACCCTACTTTCTAGGTTGACACTTCATAGTTTGAACAAACCATAAGAGTTGGAGATTCATGCTAGAGCAATGGATTTTTACCCGAATGCAATATAAATGGATCTCCAAACTCATGGGTTATGACTTCGAGATTTAGTATTGAAAGAAGATAAAAAATAGGGTAGTTGATGCCCTATTCTGAAGAGAACAACCCGAACTAGAGCTACTCATGCTCTCTATGGTGAAATTCCCTTTCTTGGGTAAGCTAAAACAAGAGTACCAACAAGATGAGGTCCTTGCCAAACTTAAGGCCCAACTAGAGCAGCGACCTAAGCCAAATTATGATCTATAGGAAACCTTGGTTCTCTACAAAGGCACGATCCTATTGCCTATCCGATCCTCACTCATTTCCTGACTACTGGAGCAATGTGACACATGCCAGCATGTCAAGTACGAAACAATGTCTCCAATAGGGCTTCTACAACCCCTACCAATTTTGATGCAGGTTTGATAAGAAATTTCACTAGATTTTATCGATGAACTTCTACTTGTCCATGGATACACCATGATTTTGGTTGTTGTAGATCAACCCACCAAGTTCGGGCATTTCATTGCCCTAGTTCATCCCTATACAACCTAAATTATGGTGGAGAAGTTCGTTCAACACATCTTCAAACTCCATGGGATGCCACATATCACTGTGAGTGACCGTGACCCTACCTTCCTAAGTTCCTTCCCGACAAAGTTCTTTAAACTCCAATGAACCAAGCTGGCCATGAGTACTTCATATCACCCTTAGACAAATGGTCAAACTGATACGCAAAATCGATGTCTGAAGACATACATACGGATATTCATAGGCGATCAGTCCAAGCAGTGGGTCAAATTACTCCCATGGTTGAGTGGTCCTATAACACCAGCCAACACTCTACCATTTGCATGACCCTATTCAAAGCATTATACGAAAGATAGTCTCCTTTCATAGTTCAATACACAGATGGGTCTGCACAGATCGAGTTTGTGAACTCACTACATATTAAAAAAGACCAGCTCTTGATCCGACTTGGGCTCAACCTGAAGGAGCCTAAAACAGGATGAAACAACAACACAACAAGCATAGATGTGATAGGGAACTCTGAGTAGGAGATTGGGTATTGCTGAAACCACTACCCCATCGGCAGATGACCTAAAAAGGGTCTGGAATCATAAACTAATAGTATCATGCCTTTATGATTTTTTTACCATTATCTAAACACCAAAGCTTCCTCTAAGAATTTTTTGGCCTCCTTCTCATCCAGGCACCTAAGGATTTCACTACTATATTCATTTTTATGGAGGACCCCACCTAGAAGGTAATATCTTTGCGTCAATATCCTAATGTCTTTCTTGTCTCTAAGATGGGTATTCCTAGGAAAGGTCCTATTTTTTAGGAAGTTCTTGATGTCATAAAACTAAGGTTTTCTATCTTTTAGAGCTTGGTAGTTGACCTCTTCTGAACTTGCCTTCTCTCTCACATTACATGTTGGTGTTTCTAATTTCCCAACTGAGAATTATGTTTGGTCTTGCCCCTACTCTATTTGATAATGGAGGCAAGGTTTGTCAGGCTATCAACAAATTGATTATTATGTCTTCCAACATGAGATAATTCACGAGATTAAATTTTTTTATCAACTCTAAGACCAAGTCCACATAGGAAGCTAATCTTTTCTGCTTGATCTTCCATGCCCTCATGACTTGTCTGATTACCAAAACCAAATTGCCTTGGGCATAAACTTTCTTGGCTCCCACCTCAATCAATGTCATTAACCCTTGGATCAAGGTTTCATAATTTATTGGTATATACGAAGTTCAACTTAAAAGCACATGGGATCTTTTCACCTCTGGGAGTGATGATAACAAATTTGATCCCAAATCCATTAGTATTTCAAGAATAATCAAAATACAAGTGCCATTTTTATATGATTATCTTTTGTTGCCAAGATATTTTGGTTGGGAGTCATCATTAACTCTTGTTTTCTCATCTATAGGTAAGTCTGCTAGATGATCAACTATAGCTTGTCCCTTAATCGATTTCTAGGAGACATATTTCAAATCAAATTACATAAGTAAAACTTGTCATTTTGTAATTCTTTCAGTAGTAGGATGACCCAAAATAAATCACTAGGGAACGTGAAAATGCATCACAACTAAGCACTCCTAGGTTCATTTTGAACCAATGGTACCAACATACCACATCCTCTTCCAAATGGATGGAGGCAACAGATACCTTCTCCATTTATGGGGTTTTCATTACCTGAAAGTATTGCTCTACCTTAAAGATTCAGCTAGTTGGGACTTTTCTATCGAATGAGGAAAATTTTAAACAAAGGTGCTGCATATGGTTGTGCCTTGTCGTGTTTCTCGAATGGGTGTTGTGGTTATCCAAACCACATTGGTTATGTCCTCCAGAATTTCCAGAGTTTTGATTGGCCATGAACTTGTGTATCATGGCAACAAGATCATCAATTTTTCTATTCAATTCATCTATTTGGTGTTGGGTAACCATTCTCAAGGATTCCACAAGTTCCTTGGCTCCATGGGTCGCCATGGTTTTAAAAGAGGGTAGTATATGTTTAGGACAAAGTGCATTTGGCACAATTTGGCTATCGATTTGGGGATCTAGGTGAGGATCTGAGTTGGGTAAAAGGTTTGGTCTTTCTGTCTAATGTCTAAGGTATTTTTTTTGGATTTTAGAACGATTTTAAGGGATGAAAAATGACTATACTATAGGCAGCGATTATGCGATAGTCTTGCAGAGTTCAATATTTTGGCTATAACTTAAGGCTAGGACCTAATTTTTCTGATATGTAACTTGGGTATGGTTCTAAACAGGTAAGGATATTTTTTTCTAAAATATCATATTTTTTTATGGTAGGGTCACTGGATGACAATGATTAGAAGTTAAGTCTGGGTTTAGCATCAGGTTCAGGGTAGTTGTAAACATATATGATCTATCTGTAGTGCGGAGAGACTCAGGCTCAATGGGTATCAAATATTGGTTTTAAATTTTTACTTAAGGTTCTAAAGAGGTAGAAGAGATCACAATGATTTTTTACGGTTTTAGGGCCTCTGATTTGTCCATTTTTTGGGGATTAGGGAACCATAATTGATTTTGGTTTAGATCTAAAAAAATTAGCAGAAAAAATGCCTGACTTGGGACAAGAAGATTGGGGCTTATACTACACCGATCAAGGCAAAATAATATTTGATGTAGAATTTTGGGATATGAAGAAGATTTATCCAAAGTTTTAGCTTCTGAATCTATGACTATAGATCAGGGTGGACCGAACATATTCAGTTGTTCAGACGAGACTAGATCTAGCTACTGCAAGGATTTTGGATGTCGAGCTTGCGTCTGGATGAGTGTAGCCTTACTCCATTTGTAGATAAAATATTTGTCTGGTTCAAGACCGTGATAAGGAAAAGACCCAACCTTGATGCATATCAGATGTGGTGTTGCTTTCAACGAGGTTGATCTCTGCTTTTAGGACTGCTCTGGTAGATCCAATGGTGGAGATGTTAGATCTAATGGGGAAAACATTGGATCGGCTTTGATCTTTGCTTTAGCAATTGATGACAACCTGGGTCTAATACCAAATGTTAGCAGCCCAAGTAGGGATGGCATGAATGAGGTTGGAGATGGCGAGGATTAGAGAGAAACAACTAGGGAGACATGAGAGAGAGAGAGAGAAAGAGGCATGAGAGGGTGAGAGAGAGAAAGAGAGAAAGGGATCTTGTGTGGGTCATGAGAGAGGGTGAGGCCTTAGGAAAGGTATGAGGGAAAGGTTCTCTCCTTAGCCAAGGTGTGAGATCGCCCCTAGGGGGAGTTGAGTCTGATAAAACAAACAAATTTTTATGGGGGGAATTGAGCTAAGAAAAATGACATTCTTGTCCTCTTATGGGTGCAGACCGACCATGAGTCGGCTCACGACCAAGACATTGTACCTACTATTTTATTGCGAAAGCTTTCAAATTGAGATTTCAGAAATATGGTAAGGACTGGCACTACTAAAATTTGACATAGTAGATTATTCATTTTTGAAAAAACTACATTCGACAAAATAATCTTTCCAACACACCAAAAATTAGAATTTTTTGATGTTGGGATACAGAGATACACAATGATTATCAGACCTAACTGTCGGGTCAATAAGACAGTCTCTCGAGAAACTGCCTATTCTATTCAGATCTATTTTCATAGACTATAAGGATAGAATTTGGCAATAGATAGAACACAAAATTTAAAGATATATTTGTTATCTTTTTAACAAATCCAAGAACATAATTTTTTGACATCGGGGTGACAAGATATCGCACAAACATCGAGATTGACTGATAAACTAGAAGGAGGCATGAGAATGATAGAGCTCTTTGTGCAGGTCCATTTTCAAAGACTATAGGAATAGAATTTGTCAATGAACAAGACATGAAAGTTGTTGAAAAAATTGTCAAATTTCCAACAGATTCAAGCACACACATATCCGATTTAAAACAAGAGAGATATACTCAAAATACTGTGACTAGGTCAGATAGACCAGAATTCTGAAAATTCAAATAGCAAGCACAAACACACCAAATTATGGTCTGATTTTGTCTTTAGGTATTTAAAGTTCAACCTGCATTCAAACACAGTTCCAATGGTGATTTCTACAATGTCAATATCCCTTCCTCCTTAATCCAACTTCATTTAGATAAAAAAAAAATATAGGCAACACACGAGAGATGATCAACCACACAAGCTTTTATAAAAATTATAACTTCACAAATTCAGATTGTTTCAAAAGATGTTCAAGTTTCAAATATTGCAGACACATAAGAGCTCAACAATAATCTGATGGATTCAAGATACAATAACATTCACAATACAAGTTCAGCAAAATAAATAAGTTTTTCTAGTCAAACCAAAAATGATGAAGATTGGTCAATTCATGCACGACGTTCTTTCAGGACAATGGCAACAATGAAAAGGATGCAGCCCACGACTGCCACAACTTAACACCAATAGTACAGGGGTTCACGACAACAACAAGGGTTCACCATGAATTCCTGTAGCAGCAATCTCCCCCACCTTGCAGCTCACGCCAAACACTTCTCACGAGTTCCTCAAGAACCCATGATTTTCTCACTCATAACAAAATTGAAATCTCAAGGATTGAAGCTCATGTCACCTTCAGTGGAGGCATTCCAGCCATTTTCAGAGCTTCAGAACATTACAAACAAGAGGCAAAAAACCCTCTCCATTTTTCCCAGCATACTTTTATAAAGAAGTCAAAACTAGCATGGTCTCTCATTGGCCATGTGGGAGGCAGCCGCTCTTGAGGCCAACGAGAGACCTCAATGTAAAATATGCACTCTCTTTGCACCACTCACTGCAGAATAGAAAATCATCCTGCAAAAGAAAAGTGGGTAACTGGGTGGCACCTCAAGAGGGACAAATGGATGAATGGTGAGGTAGCTAAAAAGGAGTTGACCACCTCACCTCATATTCAATGAAACAAGGTCATATGTAATGATCCTTACAACACAATGGATTCATATCCACATTGGCCCAATAAATGCATCCTCTCAAGGTGAACAATGTAGATCCAAAGTTTGAATGTTGGATCCCTCTCAAGATCTAACTTGAAAATTGGACCTTTAGCAAAAGAATGGACCCAAGGTCCAGATCCAAAGCTGGATCAAAAAAAAAAAAACTACTGATATTCCCCATACACCCTCTAATGCCCAAAGTTAATCCTAACAGATACAAGAACTATCCGAATCCATAAAATCTGGTACGTACCTAAAAAAAAGCAAAAAAAATATAAATGGGTGATTCCAAAAGACAAAAATGGAACCACATAATAACATTAATTTTCTAAGATGGGTGAACAAAAAAATTCTCAAAAAAAAATAAGCATGCAAAATAACCAAAATTCCTTTAAGATCCATTTAGACCCAAACATGTTGATATAGGCTTGGATCTTCTAGGGTAAGACTTTCTGGATCGAGTTTTCAGAAGCAGATCACTCTCCTTCTCCTCACTAATATTTGTATGCTTTGAATGTGCTGCATCACTTACAATTAAAATGCTGCCCATGCTACTCTTGTTGACCCTAATGGACTTTTATACCCATCTCAGTATCTCCTAATACCCCATACATTCACTTGGATTATCATATCCATAAAATACTAATGGGAGATATCCAAACCCACCAAAAACTGAATTTAAAATTATTACAAGGGTGGTGTAAGACTACTATTAGAGAAGGATTTAATGATACTATGCAAAACATGTAATTCAGAGATCCTTCTAAGTCAATGATTTGGTTATAAAATTCATTCATCATGCAAGGTTTCACCCCTTGGGGAAATGACACCCAAATTTGGAAGGACCATACATTGTTAAACAAGTCTTATCCAGGAATTCATATCGGC
The DNA here is from genome assembly GCF_984573655.1 of Nuphar pumila. Classification (NCBI taxonomy): domain Eukaryota; kingdom Viridiplantae; phylum Streptophyta; class Magnoliopsida; order Nymphaeales; family Nymphaeaceae; genus Nuphar; species Nuphar pumila. The sequence continues at coordinate 126,389,293 of NC_143254.1, read as the reverse complement.
CAATCAATTTTGATAGAGTTCAATTGCATAATCCAATCAATGTCATGTATTTGAAAAGGTTTTATTGCTAGATTGGATCTTCTTTGAAAATCTTTGTAATACACACACACACACACACACACTTGTCTTATACAAATATGTCTTTTAAAAATATGGGCTAGAGATGAAACCGTGAAAATCCAAAATCTTGATAAAAAGGTTATCCTAAGGAAGAAATATTAGAGATGAAGCAAAATTGCTCAAATCATTTGCATCCTAACTAGGAATTTCTAGAAGCAAATCATGAGAATTCATAACTAAATATTTCGAGTTCTAGGACATAAAACCATATAAGACCTCCTTAGATAACAAACTCTATGGGACTAAAATCATGCTTAAGTCACCTCTTGCTTGGCCTTGCTTCTCAATTTCTTTTGTTCGGTCTTAGGAGATCCCTAGTCACTGATCTTAGGTGGACCTCACCCAGTAGACAAACCAGTTAGGTGAATAAGGTAAAAAATAGGCCAAGTGTGTAGAAAAAATGTGTATTCAAAGTGAGAAAAACCTTGTCATAACCCTAGGTTTGGTGCTTCTCAATTTCCTTTGTTCAATCTTAGGAGATCCCTAGTCACTGATCTTAGGTGGACCTCACCTAGTAGCCAAACCAGTTAGGTGAATAAGGTCAAAAATAGGCCAAGTGTGTGGAAAAAATGTGTATTCAAAGTGAGAAAAAACTTGTCATAACCCTAGGTTTGGTAGTTCCCCGTAAAGTTATCAACTAGCCATAGGTTCAAGTGGCAATGATTTTTAAAAAATAAAAGAGCCAAAGTTGCCACATGCATAAGAAAATTGAAAAGAGCAAAAAGAAAGGGTCACATGTGAGAGAGTGAAAAAATTATGTTTATCTAAAGAGAAAATAGAGAGGTTATTAGTTGAGAAAATCTTTGAAAGGTGAACTGACTTAGGGTGAACCTGAACTTATCTCCAATATTCTCTTTCCCAGGGGCATGAAATATCTTTGTGGCACTTTTCCTATTTGAGGGCATATAGAGTTCTAATATATGAAAGGTCGTATATGGTAGTCTCATGCTACATATATTTAATTATGAGTTCTTATGACTAGTTTTCTCTTTATCCCTATTAAGAATCAACATGGAAGGTGATGATAAATGACAAATGACAAATGACAAGTCAGTCCTTCTTAACTTGGGATAACACTGAAAGAGGGAGAAAGGTTGAAGCACCAAAATTTGAAATCTATTCGAATAAAAGTGCATTGAATGAAGGCAAAAAGAAGCATATGTATGCACACATAGGTCACAAGTTCATGGAAAAGTTTTTCAAAAATATATATCTCTGGGTCAGATGAGTTCATGAGAAAAGATGTTCTCTCCCCAAGAGAAAAAGTATTGCTCATTTATTCATGTATCTTTATGTTCACAATCACATGCATTCACAAGGTAAGGAAATGGCCAAAAAATATTGTCATAATAAAAAATCATGAATGTACATCATCAACATAAAAAAAATCATAATAGTATCATGATTTGTACAATCCAAAAGAAGGAAAATAAGGCATGACTAGGGGGCTTCCTTCCACTGTGATCCCCTAGGCTCTCTTTAGCTCCCTTCTGAGACTCGCTATATGCATAATCATCTCACCCATCAATGCTCATCATGCGCTCGGCAAGTTTTCGAGTCGTGGTGCCCCTAGTCAAATATGAGATCTCTGGCTGGTCCATGCCACTCCTCGCAGGTAGTGGAGGCCTCCCTTGGGAAGAGCTAGCCTCTGGTGGCCTAGTCTAAACAACAAGGGACTCAAACTTGTCTTGATGGAATGCCAAAAGTACCTTTGATTGGGTGTATAACTCCTTAATAGATCTCTAATCCTTGACCGCAAACTTGAGCTTGTCATGGTACTCCTCATGTTTCTTCTTCTGCAAAAGAATTTTAAAAGGCTAGTATAAGTGTCTCAAAAATATTATCTCTATAAAAAAAAGCCAAAAAAAAGAGCAAAAAAAAAACAATAATTCATTCATTCAAATTCTCGCATTTACAACATTCCTAAGGGAGATATAGAAAGTCAACATACAGATGGATATTATTCCACCAGTTAAAATAATCTTGGGTAATGTCTCGATTGTTGCATGGAAGGAAAGGTGTAGTGTAATCTCATGAATAAGACACCAACCTTAGAAAGGAATCCCACTCAGCAGTGTCAATGGCAACCTATGACAATTTTTCTTCAACTTTGTTGTTCATGGTCTCAAGGACCTGTGAAAACTGGTGAAGACGCCTGTCAAGATGATATAAAACCTTGTAGAAGGGACCAACCATCAAAAGGACTCTCCAAGGATATGGATTAGTGAACTTGGGTTTCCTATGTGTATGAATACACATGATATTCGAGGTGACATAGCCCTCTTCAAGATTCTCCAGCAGCAACCAATATGTCCTTAAAGATTTCCAATTTAAATCACCATCGAAGTCACTATACTGCATTTGAAGGTGTTTTGTAGGGACTACTCATTTTGGTTGCATGTCCATAATATGCTTATAAAACCATGTCTCCAGAAGGATCTTGCTCCCCATAAAACACTTGTCTCTTCGATAAGCAAGAGTACTCAAGCTATGGTAGAGACATGCCAAGGCTGCCATGCCTAGGGAAAGGCATTTCTTAAGACAAACCTAGTGTTTCAGAAGATGCACGTGACAGAAATCCATGACTTCATGAGTCTCTTCCAAGACAATGAATGCTACGACACAAAGAGTGAAGCAACCTCTAAGTCGCATCTTGAACTGGTTAGGCAAGTTGTGATTGCTCGTTATGTACCGGTAAGCTTCTTATAGCATCTTTAGAGTTAGGTAGGGAACCTCATGACAAGTTGTCCTCATCCATTGAGCAACACAGGTCAAGTTCCTTAAAGCAGTTTGCTAATCGTAGGGCTTGATATTTAGAAAAAATTGATTCTAAATTGACTCATCCTGTGGAGGAGAATAAAACTCTAGAATCTCTATACACACATCTTGTCACGAGCCTATTTTTTCAATAGGCCAGTGTGACACGATGGTTCTTCCTTACCGCCGCAAGCCTTTTGGTCGCTCACTTGTCACTGCGGAAATTTTGATAATAGAGAGTTCAAGAGAGCGAGAGAGAACAAAGAGGGAGAAAAATTGCAATCACCTGAAAGTAATTACAATAAGGGTGAACAAAAGAAAGCTCAATGCATTTGCATTCATTCACAATTTTGCAAGCAAGCTCATTACAGTTCAGATCTACGGGCTAACCATTCAGGGTATTGATCAACCTGAACCAAAGTGCAAGGGTGGCCCAGAGAAAGTTACAAGACTCGACACTTACATCCAGACTCAACCAAAGCAAAACAGACTCTAGACACAACTGTACAAAGTACGTCATAGGGGAACAAACACCCCCCTTCAAATCATGCACTGCCCTTGACACCATCTGTTTCATGGTAGGCCCTGACTTGATCTGGATAGCGGCTCTTCATCCCGAATGTTGGCTCTCACGTCGGCTCCGCTATCTCCTCTCACTGCATAAAATACTTCTTTACTTCACCCAAGTAGTTGACCTTGTGACAAAGGATCTTGCTAATACACTTATCGACCCATTGTGTTATCCGGGCTCTCTGCAGGATAGGAGCGCATTGTGGTACACTATGTTCTAGATGCCCCTCGTCCGCATAGAACAGTTTTAAGTTGCACACGTAAAACATCGGGTGCATCTTGAAGTTCGGGAGCAGATACAGCTTGTACTCTAGATTGCTCACTTTCTTGGTGATGGTGAACGGTCCCTCTTACTTCCTGATCAGTCTGTGTTGCTGCCCATAGAAGATGCCTATGCAATCTGGGTAAAGCTTCACCAACACCTGGTTCCCAACACAAAACTCAACAGACTGACAATGCTTGTCCGCCCACTTCTTCATCCTCTTAGCTGCCTTGTGCAGAAATGCCTTCGCCAACTCAGTTTGCTTGTGCCAGTCTCGAACGAACTGATAGGCAAAGAATGACCTTTCCTTCTCTTGCATGGCTAGAGTATGCAAAGTCAGCGGCTGCTACCCTATAACTATCTCGAATGGGTTGTGGCCTGAAGACTCACTCTTTTGATGATTATAGTAGAATTGGGCCACATTTAGGAGCTTCACCCAGTCTTTATGATTGACACTAATAAAGTGCGTGAAATACTGCTCCAACAGTCTGTTGATGCGCTTTGTCTGCCCATCGGTTTGTGTGTGTAAACTTGTTGAAAATAGCAGATCAGAGCCAAGTAGACGAAATACTTCACACCAGAATTTGCCCATGAAGTGAGCATTATGATCGCTCACAATGCTTCTTGGTATACCCTAGTGCTTCATAACATACTTGATGAACAACTCTGCAATATACTCTTTGGAAGTTGGGATGAAGGTGACATATTTAGAAAAATGATCCACCACCACCAGGATGGAGCTGAAGCCATCTACCTTTGGCAGACTAACAATGAAGTCCATGAAAATGTTCTCCCAAGGATGTTCTGGAATAGGTAAAGGCTCAAGGAGGCTGACAGTCTTCTGGTTGGTGCCCTTGTCATGCTAGCAGACGAGGCACATTCGCACATACCCCCTATATTGTCTCTCATCTGCGGTCAATAGTACCCCCACTCAAGGAGTGCTAAGGTCCGCTCTTGACTTGGATGACCAACCCATAATGTATCATGGTACTCCTTAAGCAATTCATGGCGAAGACTTTCCCACCGCTGCACAAAGATGCATCCTCCTTTAATCACAAGGAGGTCGTCCTGTAGCTAGAATTGTCGAGTCTTTCCTGCTTGCATCAGAGAGACAAGGTGTTGTGCCATTATGTCTTACTACATTCATTCACGGATGCGGTCCAACAACGCATCCTCCAAGTGAACTTTGAAAGGCTCCGCCCACACAACCGTCAATTCTGGCTTGTGACTCAGAGCATCATCAACAACATTGGTCTTTCCTACCTTATACTCTAAAGCAAAGTCAAACTCAACTAGAAACATTTGCCATCGAGCTTGATTAGGTATCAGCTTCTTCTGCATTTGGAAATAGCTCATGGCGATATTGTCCGTCTTGACGACAAACTGGACACCCAAAAGATAGTGCCACCAGGTCCTAAGGCAGTGCATGATGACCATCATCTCATGCTTGTACATAGTGTAGCGTCTCTCTGCATCCTTTAACTTTTAACTCTTGTAAGCAATCGGATGACCCTTCTGTATGATAACTCCACCGATGGTGAAGACTGAAGCATCTGTGTGGACTTCAAAGGGTCTTTTGTGGTCCGGCAACCGCAATACTGGTTTCTTCACCAGGGCCTTCTTCAAGCCATCGAAGGCATCTTGGCAGGCTTCTATCCAGAGCCATACCCGATTCTTCTTCAGCAAATCTGTGAGGGGTGCAACAATGAGGTAGTAGCCTTCGATGAACCACTGATAGTAGTTTGTCAAACCAAAGAATGACCGCAACTCTAGCACTTTGATTGATAGACTCCATTCCTGGATGGCTCTTATCTTTAGTCTGTCTATGCGCAGCAAACTATGCCCCACAACATGGCCAAGAAAACTGATCCTCTCATGGCCGAAGAGACACTTCTCTCACTTGATGCATATGTTATTCTTCTTCAGCACCTAAAATATTGTTTGCAAGTACCCAACATGTTCCTCTATGCTGTTGTTGTAAATCACGATGTTATCAAGATAGACTACCATAAACTTATCTAAGTAAGAGTAAAAGATCTTGTTCATCAATATCATGAATATGGCCAGAGCATTAGTCAACCCGAATGGCATTACCAGGAATTTATAGGCACCATAGCGAGTAACACAAGTTGTCTTGGGCTCATCACTATTAGCAATCCTCACTTGTCAGTAACCCGATTACAGATCTAGCTTTGAAAAGACATGGGCACTGCCTAGTTGATCAAACAAGTCCACTATCAGTGACAACAGATACTTGTTTTTCACCATGACCTTGTTCAATGCACGATAATTCACATATAGCCTTTTGGAACCATCATGTTTCACCTGGAAGAGTACAATGACACCAAAGGGTGCTTTTGAAGGACGAACGATGCCTGCTTCTAACATCTCATCGAGTTGCCAACACAACTCCTCAATTCAACCAGTCCCATGCGATAAGGGACCATGGCAGGGGGCTTTTCTCCTTGGGTCAACTCTATCTTGTGGTCGACCTCGCATCTCGGTGGTAGACACTTCAAAAGTTTTGGGGGTATCACTCCTCAAAACTCTGCCAACAATGGGCAAGGGTCGGCGACACTACTGCTTCTACCTTCCCTTATTCGGTGTGCATGACAACTAGGAATGTTTTCTCTTCCTGCTTGACACCCTTCTTCAATTGCATAGCAGATAGTATTAAAGTCTTGCCTCCAAGAGTAATGCATTGCACCATGTACAAAGAGTTTGGCCCTGTGATTGTCAATGAGTTAACCTTCGGTAGTATCATTATATTCTGGCTATGAAGAAACTCCATGCCTAAAATCATTCAAAATCGTTCAGGGACACTACTGAGAAGTTGACTTAATTTGCGAGCCCAACTCTCAATTCGGATAGCCACATCCCTTGCTTCACCAAGGCTTGACTTGGCCTCAGAGTTCACCGTCTTGATGGTCCTCTACTTTGGCTCGGGCTTCAAGCCCAATCGCTCTGCCTCTTCCCGCGAGACAAAGTTATGCGTGACCCAGGAGTCTACCATTGCCGCAGTAGACTTTTCATTTACAATGACTTCTAAATACATGAGCTTCTTGTTAACCGACATTCTCTCAGTTGCATAACTTCTAGCTGCGTTGAGCGACCACATGACTCCCATCCTTGTTTTCATGACCTCGATATCACTACTCTCTGCCTGCACTGTATTGGCCTGTCGTCGTCCTTCACAAGATGCTTTGGATATTGCCTTGTGATATGTCTATTGCCATAGAACTAACAAGTCACAACGCTTTCTTTGTTGTCGTTATTGTTGTACTTCTTGTAATTTTGTTTCTTGTCGAAATGGTGTTGGGTCGATGCCTCGCCATTATTATTGCGCCAATCCTCTTTCTTGCCTCCATGGTCTAGCTTCTTCCCAGCCTTGGTCGATGGAGTGAAGGGCTTGCATTGAGTATCCACTAGGTGTTCGGCCATCACATACGCATCTTCCAAAGTCTCAGGATTGCTCATTTCTACTTCAAACTATGCCCACTGTTGTAGTCCCACAATAAACCAATTGAGTCTGTTTTCATCTGGCATATTGGGTATGTCTAGCATGAGCTTCTGAAATGTCTTGATGTAGTCTATCAAGGCTCTAGTGTACTTCAATTTTGACACCATCCAATTAATTCAACGTTGTACATTTATCGGCATAAAGTAGTTTCATAGCTTAGTTTTGAAGGCTTCAAAGGTATCAATTACACATTGCCCTCTTTCCATGTCGCTACAATTCCTTCTTTATCAGGCTATAGCATCTCCATCAAGTAGCGTTGTTGTTGTCTTCACCGTGAGATCCTTAGCCAATATATTCTAAATATCCAAGTAGTCTTCCACCTGGAATATAAAGTTCACCATGGCCTTGCTATCCCTTGAACCATTAAACTTTGTTGGCCTTGGCACATCTATCTTTGATTGCTTATCGCCATTTCTGCCATTTAGGATCATTGTTCGCTGCAGAGTGTGGTTCTTTAACTAAATCTCCCCTACTTTAGTTTGAAGGATGGTTACTATCGTAGTCAGTGAAGTAACCTATCCCATCAGCAAGTTCACCTGCTCTCGCAGGCTCGTCACCTCATCGTCAAGTCCTCTGAATAACTCAACTGCACGTGAAATTGCTTCTTCATGTAAAGTCACATCAACCACCAGTCTATTTACAGTCTCAGCCATCTGCTTATGGCCTCAAGGTGAACCCTTCTCCTCGGCTTCGCCAACTGCCTTACCTTTGGTGCTACACAAGATGTATTGGGGTGCCACGATGTCTTGTTCATAAATCACGGTCTGTCGTCGCGTCTCTCGACATCGACTCTAGAGTCCCTTTCCCAGCTTGAGAATGGGCTCTGATGTAATGGTTAATTCTCCCATGGGAAGCCAAATGGTGTTGGTTTGAGGGTTCCACCTCTCGGCTAGGGTTGTAACTAGTTTGCAATTCATATTAAAGTTATAGAGACGAGTTGCTTGATACAAGTGGTATTTTGACAAATATTCTTGATATATAGGAACAAATTCAGTGACCCATAAATGAATCTAATTCTCCCAAAAGGTCTCTTTAGACGTCATTCCATGCATTTTTGTGCATTTTTATGCATTCACATGCATTCCATTTTGCACTTTGCTAACAAGTTTTTGTGCAGAAATTCATTAACCCATTAGGTGAACATACTCAGTCTTATCTTAGGATCATATTGTAGATAGATGAATATTAGGTCTATAGGTTATCCCATGAATTAATAGAGCAATCCAAAACCTATTCGACGAGTGTGTAAACTATCTCACTATCTTTATCTCAATGCTTTTGCCCAAAATCTTGTCTTTGTCCTTATCTTTTAAAAATAAGTCTTCAACTTTAGCAAAAATTGTCAGTCATTTTCTGTGTGATCTTACGCGATAAGATACTTGTTTCATCTTTTATTTGACCTCACTCAATAAAGACTTTATACTCAAAGTAACCAATTTCAAGGGAAAGCCCTCGTGCAAAACAAAGTGCTGACATGCATTAATAAGAGATGCTCGCATTGAGCTATTTACATACCTTTAGCTATCGCCCACATTGTGGGCTGTTAATATCCTTGTTTTTCATAAAACCTTTTAAAAAATACAACATCTGAACCAACCTTTTGCCCTTTCCAAAATTAATGTGTCTACTTTCTTTGTTGTTAACCGAGATTCATACTCTAGACAATAAAAAGAGGTATTTGTAGACACCCTAATTTTGATTGAGTCATTTCATGTGACCAAAATCTCATGTTTTTGGCTAATTTTAAAGTAATACTGACTTCAAGCTCATTTTTAGCCTTCAAACGACATTCTTAAAGGTTTTTGTTTAAAAGAGAATTAAACTAGAGGAACTTAGTCTTCAAACAAGCTAAAAATCAAGTCAATTTGACATAAGAATCAAAAGTTATGACCAAAATAAGTCAATCGTTCATAATGACACATGGATTATCATTAGGGGACTTTGAAGTGTCATTAGCAAATTTTTAAAGTGTTGCTAGTAATTGGCCTGAATAGACTTATGTCATAAGTATTCTTCTAACAATACATGGATTATCGTTAGTAAACAGTTGGATCCATAATGTGTAGCCAGCATTTTCCTAACGACACATGGATTGTCGTTAGTAGCCAATCAGATTCCACCATCTCACTTTTGGTTGGATCTGGATCCCGGAATATTGAATATGTAGCAATCATGCCAAAATCTGCTAAAAAATCTATAAATAGGGGTTCAGTCTCCCCAATCTAGCAACACTTGAGATCTAGAAGCATCCTTACCCTGCAAAAATTCTTACTCGCCCTAGCCTTTTAGAGCCCAGCACCATTTGGCTTAGCTGGGCTACTTGTGGGTTGAATCTAGGCCCAAATCCAGGTTCTACATGGGGATCTTCACTTCCTTTAGTATAGGGTAGATCTTGGCCCAATTAATAGAATTGGAGTCGTTTACCAGTTGACCAGTTAGGGTCTGATTATTGATTAAAGTTGGGATGGATGGCGATGGAACAGTTGGATTGATGACAATGGCCCTTGGAATCAATCCGGTTCTACTCATCCCCTATGTCATCCATATCGTCATACCCCATCTTCGGATCTCATTGATGCAAGTTGTTTTGATCAAATCTCATCACATTGATGTGATGCACATGGTCCATTTAGTGAATATCAGCATATGAATCGCCAAATCTGACAACTGTGCATGATTTTCTAGCGATTAAGAAACCAATGAATGTAAAAATGCCAAAAAAAATTATTCTAAATATCATGCATTTTTTGTACAAAAAAAATGCAATCCAAGGATCTATTCTTATCGAATTGATCATCTTGATTCCATCTATGGAGTCAGATTTGATAAAAGAAAAATGCATCAATGAGATCTCATATGGTGATGATGATAGGAATGACATAGGGGATACCTTTAGATTGAAAGTGCTACCACTCAACTTGTTTGCAAATCTCTCTCTCTCTCTCTCTCTCTCTCTCTCTCTCTCTCTCTCTCTCTCTCATGCACAGACATGACGTACACAACTTTATGAAATTCTGACATTTTATGTCAGGTGCCATCTTTTCTGAAATTCATGATACAGATCAAACTTTCCCGGACAATGGCCAAATAAGGACTTTGAGTAAACTCCACATATCAAATCAAGCAGTAGGAAATGTGTACAGGTATAAGAAGTTTCCACATTCCCCTTAGCTAAAATAACATATGATTAATCTTTGAAACACAGAAATAATGTACACAACTTTCCTCTACTAAACATAGTGCAGAAAAAGAAACAGCAAAAGGGCATTTTCAACATTTTAAAATATTAACTAACAGTGAGTGGCATTTTCAATATTTTAATATACTAACTCAGACTAGGTGACTGAGTTTAACAGTAACTTTAACAGCTCCTAATTTGACCATTATCATAAAAAGTTTGGTCTATATCAGGAATTTCAAAAGAGATAACACCTGACATGAAATACCAAGTAAAAGGCGAGTCTGTATCAGGAAATTACCTATTATCCTGTTGGGGAATGCGGATAGGATGCTCATGATGTACGAATCTTTCAATAATTGTTACTCCCTCAATCGTTTCATTTGGAAAAGTTGGGTTTCCTTTTAGAGTCCATCAGTACATAAAAAGCTGCATATACTTTTCATAGCAGTTTAGCCATTAGAAATTATCAACATGTATTTTACAAGATCTTCATGAGAGATAGACAGAGGTTTCTTGTAGATTCTTTGGGGCCACCGTGTTAGTGATTCTGGGTCGTAGCAGTATGTTGGATGACTATCATCACTATGGCTGCTTATGTCACATTATTGTTCATGAAAGCGCCATGTGCAGCGAAATGGAAGCCGTACGTATCCAGTATAACGGATCGGAGGTGGGCCCCATGAGACAGAAGTTTGTCAGATGTGTTTGTTGTTAAACTAACGAGTATATAGTTCATCTGTTTGGACAGATCGTACGATTAGGAAAAATCACACAACTACAGTTGCATTCCTTGTCCTCCACGACCGATCTGCAGCAGTCACTTCCAAGTCAATTATTTGAGCTATACGTTCTTGGCTTTTGATAATAAAAAAATATTAGAAGTTTTTATTTGTAATAGTGTTAAGAAACCACGAGCAAGAAACCAAAACACAACAATAAAGATAATAGCAAGGAAAGAAAGAACACAGAATACAGGTTGTTCGGTCTGTAACCTACGTTCATATGTGTCACAAACTCCCTCTGAAAACTTTTGAGAAAACTCAATACACCCAAAACTCTAATAACCCTCTTCAAGAATAAAACCATTTCCCAATTATACAAGGAAACTCCTACTTGCTGATTGATAGAAATTGCAGTCTCGAGCCTAACTGTCTTGAACTTAACGTCCTAATCCCTCCACTACCATTACAAACCTCCATTTTTAACTCCCAAATTAGATTGAAATGGGTAATGGAGCAAAGCAGGTCTTGAATTCAATGCACACATAACATATTGTATGAAAAAATGGTCATTGCTTGTAAAGTTTTGAGCTCCTATTATAGTGAAAGAAGATCCCCAATAATGATAAAAATTCTTGTGTCTCACTTGGCGAACTATGCGCACACTACAAGAAAATGGGGCTTTAATGGAGCAGCCATTATGCCAATGAAAGCCTTGATTGGTGCAAAATGGTCGCCAGAAGCTACGCCAGTAAAAGTCTCACCGCTGATGGTTTCACTAGTGGTGCAACGTTGTGCCAGTGAAAAATCGTTTACTAGCACAAAATTGAACAAGTGAAATGATTTTCACTGGCACTAAACTGCACCAGTGAAACCGGTTCTACTGGCAAGTACTGGCACAGACTTGCGCCGTTGAAGCTGTTTCTACCGGCACAGAGTTATGCCAGTGAATTCATTTGTACTGATGCAGTGTTGCGCCAGTGTACAATAGTTTTTTTTTCAGCCTTATGTCACAAATAATGTGGACTTCAATTAACAATTTAATTGAATGGAATCCTGAGGTTCATAAATAATGTGGACAAAAATTAATAGAATCCTGCAACAATTTCATTGACTGAAATAATTAATGTCACAGTCTACAAATACAAACTTCATGAATATAGCAATTCATAACTTGAGATCCTTGAACTGTAGATCAAGATATGTAAATAAAAATGAAACTTGTTTCTTGAATGCATGTCAACTGGGATACTTCAACAGGCACCAGTGGCAATTCCATCCTATCAGCCTCTTTACCATTAAGCTCAGAAGTCTTTTTCTTACAAAGGCTGCAAACAAACTCATATGAGTCTTCAACAGGCACCAGTTTGCATCTTTCTCATTTTGCAACCGGGAAATTGTTGAACATGAGCTTCTATTATATTTTCATCTCTAGGAATTCATAATCCATAAAATATGAAATAAAAATGCCAAAACTGTTATTAAGCTGGAAGTAAATAGAATATTTACATTTGCATTGAAGATAAATATTGAATCTTGAGAGATCAGATTGTGCACATGATTCATATGGGATCCCTTTTGGAGCTGAAAGAGTGACACTTAATGCTCTGAAAAGAATATATGATGAGCACTTTTGATCATCTTTTTCTTAGAGTAGAAGAGAATAGTTCACAATTATATCACTAACCTGGAATCATCATCCAACAAGAAAAAATTGCTCATAACATTGTTTGAATCCTCAGTCATCAGGACCCTCATATTAGAAATAACATGAGATAACCACAAGCATTACAACAATGCTGATCCTAACATAGCTTTGAGTAAAGGTAATGTACCCATTCTTAGACTTGCAAGGGGACAAGTTGAGAATTGATGGGCAATCATACCACAACAAGGAGTATACACACAACAAAAACATTTAGAATGAGAGTCAACACCCACGAATATCACATAATACATCCACATGCAAATAGAACAAACAAGATTATATTTATATCAACTCCTCTTTTGAATAAAAGTCTTGTCCTGTGCAAACATATTTAATAGAAAAAAGCACATGTCAAATTGACAACACGCATATGCAAAGAAGAGAGAAAAACATGTTAGCTATACAAGAAGGTATTAACCACAAGTTTTATTTGTCCAAAAAGCATTCATCCAAAATGACTCAAAAAAGGTTTAACATAACATCCAACTTTATCAACAAAAAGTTTCAAAATATGGCCAAATGTATGAGGCACACATCTTCATCATCAATTACTTGAGTGAACACCACTGTCTCATGTCAGACTCCATGATCTAAAGAATAAAAAAAGACAATCAATCATTCAAAGTTAATTAACGAATTAACTTGTGATATAAAGATTTTAAATTCTAATTAAATGACCTAAGATTGATGTAAATCATTTGCTTGGTTGATCCTTATAAATTCTATAAATTGTTGAACTTGAGCTTCTAGGTCATTCATTTTTTCCACTCGGGCCTCCAACTCATGCATTCTTTTAATTTGAGTGTCCATCACATTCACTCTTTTCAACAGCTCAGTGATCTCTTCTCTATATTCTACATTTTGTTGCATCGATTGGGTTTGAGTAAGGCCTAGACCAAATAACTGAGATGCCTTAACACCCATGCCATAAGTACGAAGTCGTTCATACATGTCCTCTCTATTAGCCTGAGAAAGGATATCGTTATGAGGCGGGCTATCTTGAGTTACCTCAGGCAGTTGAGATATTATGTCATTCATTTTAGCTTACAAGACAATATACACATCCAATTATATACAAAAATAAATGCAAAAGTAAGATACCACTTTTCAACACAAATAGAACTAATCGTGTAAGCAATTAACTCTTACAATTGCTTTACTCGTTTTAGCATCATAATAATTTTTGTCAGAGCTAAACTAAGGCATAATGAAGAACTCAACTTGTGATGACTCGATTCAATCCTCTCTAACTTGCACAACTGTCAAAAGAAATTAATAATGATAACATAATAATATAAGTATGATCATAAAGGCAAATATATCCAATTAATAAAATAAAATTTACGCTTTCAGTGTGATATTGTGCAAAGTTTTTTGTACCTATAGTGTAAGAAAACTTTTGTTTTTTATAATTGACAACATTCTTTGCACTTTGTGCTTACAACAGTAAAACAAGTTAACAATATAAATAACTATAAATATTGAAATTATCAACTATAACTTGCTTTTACCACGATCTAACAACCATACCTTGGACTGACAAGAATAAAAATGCCTTATAAGTTCTGCCCTCTGAATAGATGAAATACTCTTCATACGGTTGTTCATACACTCATCATGTGTGTTGTACTTTTTATAGATGCCTTATCTCATACCTCCCATTTTTAAAGCATCTTGTGTATTCTTTCATCACCCAAACTTTCATGCACTCAGGCATATCATACTTTTTTTGCAACACATACAATTGAAATCATATTACAATCATGTTTAAATATGTAGATATATCAAAAATTTATAATAAGAAAAATTCAGTTATATACCAACACATAATGCCACACATCATCCTTGTAACTTTGAGGTAGTGTTTTTCAAGTAAAATAATGAAGTGGTATTTTTTTATGATCTCGTGCCATCATTCCTAAAAATGTACTCAAATATTGTGCCTCCTGACTTATGGGCTGAACATACTTATTCATTGCGACATGAAATTTCATGCCTAGAGCTAACATTGTTGTTGCAAGAGCACGAGTTGGGCCACATGTCCTTTTCTCTTGATGAGTTGTAATAAAATATCCAAAAATTCATCAAGTATGATATAGAATCATGTACATATAAAAAAAAAGCATCAAAATCACATATACAAAAAGAAAAAGAAAACATAAATCTATGAATAACATATCCAAAAAATAATCATTTAAAAAAAAAGAGAAGTTGAGTGGTAGACAAAGTTTTACCTCACCAAACCAGCAAAGCAATTATCACTTGTTCTCTTTGGAATCAACAACGCAAAAATCACCTAATCCTACTGCAAAAAAAAATCATAAGATGCAACTTTTTCTTATCTATTTTGTGATGTATTTGCTCTTTACTTATGAAAATAGAAAAGATAGAGGAAGAAATTGTGACAATTTGTGGAAACATTAATGTTCCATTAATCAATATATAAGGGTGTAACCTTGAATTACATATTAATGTTAGATCTGAAAAGCTTAAAGCATACAACATTGCGATGTAGTTTTTATTTTTATTGGTTTCTATTCACATTTTCAGCATTCATGTCTACTATACAAAGCTTAGTTGAAAGAGAAAAAGGACACAATGCTCATACTATGCAGCATCAACAAGAAAGTTGAATCAACAGAATTGCACCATGTTAACCAAAGGTTCTCATGCTCGAATCATTTCTATGACCATGCCCCAGCTTAATAAAGATAAAAAATGAAATTTCCGCAATCTTTAACAAAAAGTTTAGTGATTAGAACTGCTCAATGTTAGATTAATAAAAAAAAAACAATCAAAGGCCGAAGGGAGCTAAAATTTGCCTTGCATTTGACAAACCAACAAAAACAAAAACAAAATAAGGGTATCATTTTCAAAGGCTTCAAAACCACAATGAGATTCTAAAAGAAATCCACACAAAACACCATAGATAAAACTTACAAAACTAAATGCAAAAGCCCCACATATGGAAGCCTCACCAATTTGATCTAAAACAAGGATCAAAAGGAAAATCAAGAACCCGCTCAGAACTCCCAAAGCAAAATTTTTCTATGTAGTCCAATTAATGTCGATGATAAGACAGAAAAACACAAAGACTAATTTATAAATCCAAGTGAGACAACGAAAAAGGAAAAATGAAGCATTAAAAAATAACTTGACAAAAAACAAACACACACACAAGACAATTGACACGTGTTAGATGTAGATTTCTTCTACTTGTAAGTAAGCTTTATATTTGTATAGTATCCTCGTATGAGGCTTTGCATGAGAGGCCTTGTCATTCTCTGAATTGTTTAAGCAAGGTTGGTGGATGAGCTTTAGAGTCACTAGAGATCATTCAACATTACATAAATCAAATGCAGATGATTTGTCATAAGTTGCTTATGGCGCAAAATAGGCAGAAGAGTTATGCAGACAGAAAGCAACGCTCACTGACTTTTGAAGTGGGAGACCATGTTTTTTTGAAGATCTTGTCCTCCCGTAGCATCTTTCGCTTCAGAAAAAAAGAAAGTTGAGTCAAAGGCTTGTTGGACCGTTCAAAATTATAGAGCAGATTGGTAGTTCTGCATATCGAGTAGCTTTGTCGTAGCACTTTGATAAGATTCACAATGTATTTTATGTGTCGATGTTGCAAAGTAGAAAATTTCTTGTCACTGAGCTCTTTAACTACATAAACTATGCCATATTTCGATTCTATCTCCATAGAGACTTCACTACTTTTGTTAAAGCAAACCATTCTTCTTGTTGTACTTTGAAATGGATGCAAATTCTCCTCAGCAGTCCTAGACCCATTTCTTCTGCTTTTGCCTACATGTTTTAGTGGCAACATCTATCTTCTAGTATGCAATGTTTCAATGTCCTTTAAGTTTAGGATGGAATATATCTACACAAGCGCACACATGAACATGAAAAAAGCACAACAAAAGATAAAAATCCCAAAATCAACTCCATTCTTTTATTAAAAAGTATTTGAAAATGACAATTCTTCAAACAAAACTAAAAAGATCATCCCAAATCGATCTTAAAACCTCACTAGACATGTTGAAACCCATTAATAATGAGGAAAGACTACGAAATACAAATAGCCTTAAAAAGCTCAAGATTGTCTTATAGAACATAAGAGAGTCTAGAAACAACCTCGAAACCTCACCAAAGGCATGAAAACACAAAAAAAATGAAAAACTTTACCAAATAGCAGTAGAAACAAATAATTCCATGTGGACTCAAGAATATGACAAAAATTGGCACAAATCATGTACTTAAAAAGAAGCAATTACTGAAAACAATGACCAAAAACATAGATCACCCCGAACATTAACTGTAACACTACATTTTATCACAAAAAAACCTAAAAAACATCAAATTACCAAAAGGCAAAGCAGAAGAAGAAGAAGAGGAAAACACAACTTGAAACCCTAGCAAAGAAAGTATTCTTCTCGCCTTGATAGAATGAGGAAGTAGCAGCCTCAGCCCTTAAAGTTTATTCCCTCCTCAAATTTTTTGCATCTGACATCCAATTATGGCCTTCTTTCCAGATTCATGCTCAGGTTAAAATCTTTCAAAGAATTCTCTAACCAAAGTGACAATTCTAACTCAATCATTTAAGGAACTTTTTTTTTCGATCACTCGAGAATCACTCTCATTTAAATAAGGGAGTGATTCTCATTCATGTCAAATCTCATATTCAACCAAACATGAGTTTTGCACATTGAACTAATTTTGATTCTCACAAGAATAAAAATCACTCCAGTCATGAGATTTCAAATCTCACGGGTTGGGGTGTGATTTCAAATCACACGATTCGAAATCACACCCATGAAATATGGGAATGCACCTTTTCAATCTCGATGTTTATCCTCGTGTGCATCATGACACAAATGTAGCAGTCATTGACAACGGTGGTGCCAGAGAAGACCATGAACTCCTTGCCCTAGATGTCGGCATCCTCCTCGACGAGATGGTGTGTCATGTTTACAGTGATGCTCTCACCAGTGAGCAGCCATTGCTCCACCTTGACCGTGGAACTGATTAGGCGCAAGATCCTTATGTTCGTCGAGACCTTGTCGCTGACGTGGAGCTCGACGATGTTGTTGAGGACAAGGTCTCGGGTGGGGAGGTTGGGGATGAAGTCGCCATTGTGCCTCACCACGGTGATCTTCGATTGGATGCGCTTGAGGGCCTCAAGCGCATTTTCGATGTTGCTCTTCTGCCACCCTCTAACGACAACATTGGCGATGAGGACGAGGAAGATGACCAATGGATCCACAAAGGTCATGATGCCTATCTCACCCTCCTCCTCATCATTGTACCATGCCAGCATGAATGAGATGATGACCATGACCGACAGGACCAACATATCCTCAAACTACTCCAGATTCAGATGCCACACCAAGGGCCCCTGGTGACACTCCAACTCGTTGGGGCCATAGATCGCCTGACGATTGTCTGCCATGTCCCAGGACAGCCCCTGCTCGACATTCACCTTGTAGTGTGGATCACACTCAGTGTCGTCCCTCGACCACACCGGGAAGGGATCAATGGGCTAGGCCTCCCCTTGTTCTACCTACCTTTCTCCAACGGTTAGGGCAAGGACACAACAACCTAATCCTAACGGATTTTTGGCAAATGCAAAAGCTGAGGTCCTCGATTGGCGATGAATTGATCCAAGGTGAATCCCACTAGGGCTTTTTTGTTTTTATATTTTTTTTTCTTCTTTGTTTTTATGTTTTTCTTTTATCAGGTGTATTTTCGTTGGATTCCAGCAAGCTCCATGCCTGCCGCTGGATTTTTTTTTTCTTTTTTGCTTCAATCGAGCGGGATGGGCTACAGTCTGTTTTTTGTTAATAGAATGAAAATTTAAAAAAAAAATTGCATTCTTTTGTTAAAATCTGCATTCTTTTATTAAATTCATAATTTGTTTAAAACCATTTTATTGGATCTAAATTAAAGCATTGGGTCCAACTATGATAAATTCAATCCATAATGCATTAACAATCCATGTCCAAATATTTATAATTTTTTTAAAAGCATTTTTTGGATCCAAGCTCTAGCATTGGATCCAAATATGATAAACCCAATCAATGATCAAATAAAAATCCATTTTCAGGTCCATTAAATCCATTGTTACAATCCGTGAACCATGATCCATTAAATCCAAAAAATCCATTGATCCATTAGATCCAATTTATGGTCATTAAATAAAAAAAAACATTGATATAATACATGATCCAATTATGTATAACATGTGAAAAGGAATCTGTGTCAACTTACCAAACAAAAAAAATGAATCTCATAGAAATGAAATTCCTTTTCTCAAACCAACCAAACATGAGAAGTGAAATCTCTTGAGAAAGTAAATCACGTGAGTGTGATTCTCATGAGATTTACTTCCAAATTTATAAAAAGCAACCAAACGTACCCTTAGTTGTTAAGTTTCTATACATGGCCCTATTTCTGCCTACGAGGTTCAGTGATTTTTTTTGTTTTAAAACTGAAAAACCACCGCTACAGTTCGGACATCCAGTTACGGGCCGAGAGGTCTCACAATGATCGTTGACCGGTTTGGACATCCTGTTACGGACGATCGATGTTTGCAGTGTAAAACTGTACGAGCACTTGCAAACCGAGGATAATTTTCATTTAGCTTTGGGCTTGGGACATGCGGCGAGCACACTTTGGGTATCGAAGTCTTGGCCAATTTCAACTTAAAAGCCTTAAGCTGACCCACCTAACCACGTGTGCGGGGAGACCTTAAGGAACCATGAAGTTCAATGATTATTAATAATTGTAGGTTTATATCGCAGGTTAATGCTTGCCACCGGGTGGATATAATAATCTTGATCGAATTTTTGATCTAATACCTTTAACCGTTCCCTGATTTTTGATGTGCTCCAAAGTTGAAATAGAATCGACTATCTATTCTGCTGATAATTACAGTAACTGCTGCTAAAAATGGTAAAAAAACTATTGATTTATTTTTTTTTTACCATGCCATTGCCGCGTTTGGATCACATAAGTCCAACTCGAATATGTCCAACTGAGTTTGGTGGTAGGTCCCACCTGGGGACATGTCATGTGACTGGCCTTGCCAACTTAAAATTTGGGTTTTCCAGAATAAACCCAAAACAAGTTATACTCTGGACCAACTTAGAAACATTATAGTTGGCTGGAAGAGGCATTTATTTTGAAATTATTGGCTTATCAACTTAGACTTTTTACTGCTGTCTCTAGCACCATTATTAACAGGACTAGGTATTCGTAGTGAATTGAACTTTGGCCTTTATTTTCAGATTACTAACTAAGAAATGCTTGATACCAACATCTTCAAAACACGAGTTAGACTACAAGGGCTCTACCTTATTGGCTAGGGGTGACAGTGGAATTATATCACCTGATATATATGGGACAATCATGGGTTTTTTTTAGAAAGAAACCGAACCGGGGCACGATGACCTGGTCGTGCTGGCTCAGCCTGCCATACTTACGGTTGCAGCGTAAAACTCTTGAGTCTAGAACCCCTTCCCACCTAGGGCGACCATCATGGTTTGAAACCCAAAAAAGTGTGTCATGTTGCAAGGTCAAAGCTAATTAAGTGTACTGCCCGATGGGTAAGGAAGGGTTTTTTTACCAAGCCGAGGCTTGCCAATGTGGAGTGAGTGATGAGAGGATCTATTTGCTTACCTAACCTGAAAACCTCAACCAATTGAACTTTTCACAAGCTCTCCTTATTTTGTTTCACAAATTATTTGCCTTTGTTTTTTGATAGGCAAATTCCTCCGCTCTCATAGTGAGACGTAACAATCCAGCTGTCTTATTCGACCCTTATTATTTACCCATTCCAGTATTGAATGCACACATGCACTCATTAACCAAGAATTTAATCTTTCACATTTACTGTCCAAAACAAAGTCGATGCCCCCACCCAACAAGCCTTATTAAACCCCCACAAGGTAGCTAACATTGAATATGTTAGCCCATAATATCGAATTTTCAATAACAACTAATCGCCATAGAAGCGTAGGCGTCTCTCTCTCTCTCTCTCTCTCTCTCTCTCTCTCTCTCTCTCTCTCTCTCTCTCTCTCTCTCTCTATATATATATATATATATATATATATATATATATATATATATATATATATCCACAAGTTGCAAAAACAGCAGACAAGAGAGAAAGAGAGTGCCGAACAGCTATATATGAAGCTAAAGTCACCTCACTCACCTATCCGCTAATACCCCTCAGTTTTTCAATACTCCCTCCCAATATAAACAAAACCCCCAAGTCCAACCATACCCACCCCTTTCTCCTACGTCCCTCCTTGCATACCAATCACTTAAAAAATACTCAAACTCCATTGTTATTAATCCTTTCTTCTTCTCATTATTACGGTTAACATCATTGTTGCATGGACAACCCTCATCCTCAGGTGCCACAGGAGCGCCGAGCGAACAACGTGGCACCTACTTCCAGCGGTGGAGTCGGCCAGCTGCCCGGGAATCCACCTCCTGGACTCCGGAGGCATCCCCTATACCACGGAATCCGGTGGCGCAGCGGCAAATGGGTGTCGGAAATCCGGGAGCCAGGGAAAATGACTCGCATCTGGCTCGGCACATTCCCATCACCTGAGATGGCTGCTGCCGCTTACGACGTCGCCGCCCTTGCACTCAAAGGTGGAGCTGCCTTGCTTAATTTCAAGGACATTGCCAAGACTTTCCCGGTTCCGGCATCAACTTCGCGGGCCGACGTCCGGGCGGCAGCTATGGAAGCTGCGTCCAGGTTCCGGCCACCAGGTAATGGTGACTCAACCGGTCCTCGAGGAGTTTCAGCACCGGCAGGCGAGCCACGAGGAGTTTCAGCACCCGCAGGCGAGCCACTGCAGGGACCATCAACAGATGCTGAGGCATATGAATCACGGAAGCTGGAGAGCGGCGAGCAGATGCTGGAGTCAAGCGAATTTATCGACGAAGAGGTACTGTTTGACATGCCGAATCTGCTGGCGGACATGGCCGAAGGCTTGCTAATGAGTCCACCGAGAATGCGCTCATTGTCGCCGGAAAATTCGCCGGATAACTCAGAGGAAGAGAAGCTATGGAGCTACAGCTGAGTTCTCTTCTCTCTCTCTCCTTGCTTTCTCGGGGAGGAGGGAAAGAACGCAATCATTTGACGCAGGAATATGGGATTTTGGAGATGAGATGTGTGAAATTTTTGCGTATTAATTTGAACTTTCAGAGTGAATTGATACAAACAGTAATAGTAGTAACACAGTGGTCGTGATAATGAAAATGAAGAGGATGATGATAGCAGCATGTGCAATTTTGTCGCTGTGAGACTAAAAAGTTTTGAGTTTACTAGGTGCATGTATCGACATTTTCAGCATCAACGTACAACGATAATAACGAGAGAGAGAGAGAGAGTAGTAGGTGCTTAATCGATACGTGCTCAATGAAAACAAAGTATTGCTGTACGATGGACGCTCAGTGTTTTTTCTCCACAAAAATGCTGAAAACCATGCAAAAATGTGTTATAGGTCTTTGTACTTAAAAAAAATCCAAAAAAATGTAAGCATCTTTTTTTTAAGTGCTCCTAAAGGACCCAGCGGACCTAGGAGTTTTAGTGGCGCTTCAAAACTAAAGACCAAAAACACATTTTTGCGTATTTTTTGTTGTTTTCACATTTTTTGCGCACTGATCGTTCATCACGATGCGCGATGGATGGTCAATGCACATGCATTTTCATCAAGAACAGACGGATTTAACACGTACCACTTTTCATATATGATCTGGAAGACGCATTCGAAAAAAACATTTCATTGAATCTGAACGAGCGAACTCGGTCCATCTTAGACATCCTATAGACAATTTTGGTATTTTTTAATTTTTTTAATTTTTGGTATTTAATTTTTATTTGGAAATGCGATTTATTAGGATTTAGGAATTATTTTAATTTTGATTTTTTAGGAGTTTTCAAATCTGATTAAATAATCCAACCCGGATCTAGGTTTGATAGCCTGTTACGATCCTTTAGGGCTATTAGAGGGTGTGTGAGGTTTTTATGTAGTTTTCTTTTATTTTTTGGGTTTGAATCTTCTTTAATTTGGGTTTGGATCTTAAATTTGAATTTTTCATTTTCTTTGAATTCCCAAATATGATTGTTGGGAACCAAGGAAACCCATTGGCCTAAAAATTGAGGTGGCTGGACCTAGCTTCCTTCTATTGGACCAATGTGGGGTGGATGGATGATCTCTCCCATAGGACTTAGGAGGGGTAGCCCTAAAACCTTTCCTCTTCCAAAAAAAATGTTGGAGAGGGTTCTCTAAAAAGAAAACCCTAAAGAGAAAAAAGGGAGTTTTTGTTGTTTAACGAAAAGAAAGAAGAGGATCCTAGGACATGAACGTCCCTCCCTCCCTCTCTCTTTCGTTTCCTTTACAGTCGTCCAAGGATGGGTGCTGTGAAGGACACTTTGGTTGTGTGTTGAACTCTGACAGGTGGTCCATGTGTGTGCTAAGACCCAATGGAAAGACATGTGTTCAGCATTGGCCAACTTCATAACAGAGCTAACGTTCTCAGTTATTTTTCTTGTTGATTATTGTTTGTTGCAACTATATTTGGTTCTGTTAAGAATGATTTGTGCTAAACCTGTTAGTAAGAGCTGTTAATAATTTTTCTGAATCAAAATAATTATCGTTTGTGGGATTTGAAATCAATCTAGAATGTGTTGTTAACCTTAATGATTGGATTATGGTTTTGAATTATTATAATCTATCCTATACTGTGAAACCGTTCATTTTAGAGTTTGCTTAGGATAAGAAAATTATGTATTTTTATTTTCTGTTGTCATCGTTCTGAACATGCACGGGAAACGTTTGGGATGCCCATTTGAATCTAAGCTGTCTTGTTCGGCAATGCCCTGTTAACACCGGTTTAAGCTGTAATATTCAGGCATTTATTATTAAATTGTTGTGCCACTCCAATTTTCAGGAACCCTGTTTTAAAGCATTTAACCCCAAGGTGTTTATTTGTTTTTTTAGCGTCAATCCTGTCTAACAATGAAATTCACCTTTATGGTAAACAACATAGAGTAGCTGAGAGGCATCAATTACTATTGTTGTTAACATTTGATAAACATTTAGCATTAACAGATTTTCTTCTCTATGTTGCTCATGTTTCTGTCTTATTAATTTGCGTTAGATTGTGCTTAATATGAGACAAAAATTCTATATCTTCGTAATCGTTACAGAAATTTTTAATCACTATTGTGGCTGAATATTGTGTTTGAATGTTTCTGTTTCCTGGAACTAACTGAACAACATATATATTACAACATCAAAGACTGTTTTTCTTTTCGTTAAACTCATGTTTGGTGCATAAACTACAATTTGTCCCATGTGCCAAAAACTGAACCTTAATCGTACTAGAATGCTAATCGAGCATATTTATGGCAGAAACCATAAGATTCTGATCCCTTCAGTCCTTTTTGTGTAGCATATATAAAACATCAACCACTTGTTAACGCCCCAACCTAACTAATTAGGCTAAAACAACTTGGTTGCATAGATCCCTTTGGGTCATCTATTTTTTGGGGACCAAGATGGAGATGATAGGAAAGGATATGAATGCTTTGAACCTCACCGATGACATGGCATTTGATAGAAATGATTGGAGGAGGAGGATTCATGTGGAAGACCCAGAATGATTTTCTTTTTTTGGTTCATATCGCCGACCCCAATTGTTTTGGGATGAAGGCGTAATTGTTGTTGTTGTAATTTTTTTGAATTTTAAATAATTAATATAATAGTAATTTAACATTAATAAGATAAATTTAATAATTGTTATTTCTACTTACTCTTTTAGAGAGTCTCCCCACCTTCATAGGCACGTAGTCCTTAGGGTCCAAACATCTAAGGGTGTCCCTTGGCATCTCACCCTATTTCTCCTCTTGCGTCAGTTTGGTATCAAAGTGCAGCTCACCCTAATTCGGTATGGTCAATGTTGCTTGAGATGTCGTATGGGTGTTGGTTTTGTGTCATATTCGTAGATGAAGTTCACGAAGATCCACTGCGTGAATTTGAGGGCGAAGCCATCTTCGATAAAGATATAGAGGGAAAAAAGGTTGTCCAAACCTCTATAATATTTTTGGAAGATTCTTGCAATGAACCCCTTTGCAAAATCCATGGCGAACCTATCTTCGATGAGATCGAAAATGGTGAGAGCCAAGGAGAAACCATGTATGTCAAAACTTTCCTGAGCGATGTGACACCCTTCGCTCCTGAGTGTAATTCGAGTACATAAAATAACTCAAAGGTGTTCATCCCCAAATATTTTTTGTTTCATCAAATTATGATTAAACTAGGAGATTAATGGAGAACTGCACACGAAACTAGGGATGGTTTACATAAATGGTTTTAATTGTTAATTTTTAGACAATATTTTACTTCTTTCGGTATACTTCCTAGTTCTAAAATGCAGTGTTTTTAGGAAGAAGCCATTTCTTTTACCTGTTGATGATTCAAAAAAAAAGTTTAAGGTTTTGATAGCATACCGTACATTTTAGAGTTTGCTTAGGATAGGAAAATTGTGCATTTTTATTTTCTGTTGTCATTATTCTGAACATGAACTGGAAAACATTTGGGATGCCCATCTGAATCTGCGCTCTCTTGTTCGCTAACACGATTCAAGTTGTATCCTTCAGGCGTTTATTATTGAATTGTTGTGCTACTCCAATTTACAAGAACCCTGTTTTAAAGCATTTAATCCTGTGGTATTTATTTTTGTTTTTAGAGTCAATCCTGTCTTACCCTGGTTTACAAATAAACAACATAGTGTAGCTAAGTGGCTTCAATTTCTGTTGTTGACATTTGATAAACATTTAGCATTAACAGATTATCTTCTCTATGCCTCTTATTGATTTGCGTTAGACTGTGCTTACCATTCTATTAATGTCTGTGACAAAAATTTTGTATCTTCGTAATCGTTACATAAATTTTTAATCACTATTGTGGCTGAATTTTGTGTTTCAATGTTTCTGTTTGCTGGAATTGAACAACACTTTACAGCAGCAAAGACTATGTTTGTCTTTTCGTTAAACTCCAATTTGGAGCATAAACTGCAATTGATAGTTCTGCAAGTTTTCATTTTTGTACCGTGTGCCAAAAACTGAACCTTAATCATACTATATATATATATATATATATATATATATATATAAAGAGAGTAATAAAGTAGCTCCTGAGGAGTCGTATCTCCTACATGATCTTAAAGGGCTTCAAAGGACAGTTTCAGGTGTTTGTTTGTTTTTTGTTTTTAAAAGAAAGTTGTTTGGTTGATTCCAACTTATAATGTATTCTCTGTAGTTTTATAGTAGGAAACATGTATTAATTAATTAGACATTTTTAGTGTTTTGATGCATATTTAGAGCCATAAAAAATTGACAGTTCATATTGCATCAAAACTTGGTGAAATAGAAATACGGTTTTTAGTGAATAAGCATAAAATATAGGAAGCTATGTTTTTTAGAAGCATTTAGGGCAGTTTAGCGTGTGCACACACACATACATGGGTTAATATTTGTTGCTATTGAAGGCACTGCATTATATGGGATTGTTGAGCTAGGCTTTAGATTTCTTTGGTTGATTAAATCCTATGAACGTGATCTAGAAGTTTTGTTTAGTGGGAAATGAGTTTTGAATCATATGATTGTCAAAGATAAGCAAGGTTTTTAATGGCTTAAAAAATTAACAGTCAACAATACACTAAAATTCATGACTCAAAAAATCATAGTTTTGATTCGAAATAACATGATCCAAGATTTGATCCTTAGCAATCAAACCTTCCTAAACACAACTATGTGGTCAGATTTTGCCAATAAAGCTTGAACCTATGATTTTCAGCTTAATAGTTCCACATAATTTTGTGCCTTTAATAGCGCAAAATATTAATCCTATATATTATTTATTTATTTGTAAACACCATTTAGGTAAACTATGACATTTTCTTTTGTATTTTTTTTAATGCCAATATTTGTCACACTAATTGAAGAAGTGTAGGACCTTTTATGCCCTCTTCATATATATAATCAAAATTTGGAATGTTAAAGAAGATCATGGGGAAACCTAGTCAAATAAGCAGGAGTTGGTTTAATCAAGTAGCATGCTTGTTTCACACATCAAAATTTGGAAAAAAAATGAATTAATGAAGAAAAATAGTCCGTGCTATCCTAATGTTACACAAAAAAGTTACAACGCCAAAAGAAGAAGAAGAAGAAGAAAACCATTAGTTTGTTGGGCAACGTTGATCATGTTTCTAAGTTTAGGGAATTTTACAAGCAATTTTTTTTGTTTTTTACTAATTTAAAAAATTAATCAATCGACTTCAGCCTTCAATTACAAATTTGCTTGCTAACCATGAAGAGCATCTAGCCCCAAGGGATTTGGGGTAATGGGAGAGGGCCTTCGCTCTTAGACGGGTGGTTAGGGTTTCATTCTCATGGGTGCCAGCCCCTTATATATAAGGATAAAGAGTATTATGTCGCTTGCTTGTATCAAAGCAAGGCAACTCCTTGGGGGCAAGGGGTGCATCACGAGTTTACACCATCGAAAAAGTGATCGTGAGTATGGCATGTAATGCCCCAAAATTTCATCCCAAAAATTATGAAATTTTTTTTCAAATAGTTTAAAAATCACAACGGAAATTGAATAAAGAGATTGGGCGGGTTACAGATCTATCAAACTATTCATTGTATCACATTGAATTTAACAATTATATAATTAATTGAATTTAATATCATAGTTTAAAAATAATATTAGAGTTATAAATGTCCAATTGACACATGAATGTTCAAAATCCAAAACTCTTTAAAAAGAAAAAAAGATTTGGCTCAAGTCCCGCCACAACGTCCCACCATTGCAGTGGTCTTCTACTCAGTACCTATATATATATATATATATATATATATATATATATATATATATATATATATATATATATATATATATATATATATTAGGGTCAAACTCATCAAGTCTTCAGTAAGAAGTGTTATTCAACACAAGTAAATCAGAATCAGTATGCATAAACATATGTCGATAATTTCACACAATTATTCATGAAACTATCTAATTCAAATATGCATAACATTACAATGCACAATGAGAATATCATTCAAAAGCAATTAGAGTTTTATGCATGAATAGATAAATAATGTATGCACTTACCAATGTTGATCAGATAACCTTTCCAAGCATATGTGGCTTGCAATTGCCATTATTTACTTTTTTTTATGTGATGTATGTCATGCTTAACTAAATGCACAAACAAATTATGGTTTTCACTTTCTTAACCTTATTCTTGTGATACTACACAGGCTTAACCTAGATCAGGACCATGACTCTGGCGGGGTATATTCAAAAATTTGTGGCTTAACTGTAATCTAGAAACTTTCACTAGTCCCGAGTGAGGGATGACTTAGTTGAGAGAGAGCTCACATCACCTTCATCCTTAGGCATCAAACTTTCACTCATGAGTTTCGTGACTTACCACCATGCCGTTAATATGGAAACCTTCCCATATCTTTGTGGTTGGGGAGGAGCAACCTTCTTTGCTCAAAACATATTCTACAAAGCCTAAAGTATTGTTTACCCTCTCTGTGTAAGTCCAATAGAACTAATGTTTGCATGCTTGTTCTTTTAATCCATTATTTCTATTATTTATTCATGCACATACAAAATTAATCTAATCTAAGATTTGGGCCTCCAATTTGCACTTATGAATGCAAAATTTAATGCCAAAGATGCTATCATGTCATATGTGCAACTTGTAACACATTTAACTTGTTTATGCATTCAATTATAGGCATTGATCGTGATTAATTATATGCATCCAAAACAATCACATAAAACCACATAATGCACAACATATACACTTCAATAACAGTGTGCATTCAATCATAAACATACAGTAACAAGCATTTTCGATGTTATGCCCCATTAAGTACTTAGAATCTTCACATACATATCATTATATATTATATCTGCATGGTTATTTAACATGTAAACATAGGCTTAGATCATACATTCATTTCATGCATTGCTTATTCTGTTTCATAGCCGGTTGGGGACTCGCTTAGGCCCATATCTGCTTTACTGTTCCGATTGTCATTGCTATTTGCACAACCTTAGAACAGAACTCAAACTTCTACAGAATGTGCAAAATTTTGTCAGCTTTTCAATGCCATAACCCATTTATAAAAAACCCTTCTAGATGAGAGAGATAAGATCGATTTAGGCTCATACATGCTTTATTGTTTCAATTATCACTGTTATGTGCACAGTCCGATAACAAAGTTCAAACTTCTACAAAATATGCAAAATTTTGCCAGTTTTTCGATGTTGTAAACCCTTCATAAAAATGCATGCAGACAAGGAAGATACGATTGATTTACCAGACCAATGTCAAATTTTACACACATAGCCAGGAATAACATATTCGAGTGAAACTACTAACACATGTTTCTTATTTTCCTTTCAATGCTTTTCAAAACAAACTCCAAAATTTCTGATTTTCTTTTCTTTTTATAGCCTGAGATTAAACGAAACCCCAAATCTTGATTTATTCAAGTTCACCAATGATTTTGAAACGATAATCACATGTGTGTTCTTTCAAAAACTTGTTTGGCTTTCATAAATAAATAACTTACAGTGTCATTTCTCACCTTTTTTTTTATCAGTCATGACAAACTGAATGCATGCGTACTCATAAGCATATCACTCCCATAATATCAATATGTATAACAAGGATGAATCTAATATACCTAAGGATAAAGATTTGCAGAACACATACACGATTTCAAAACGTTTTTCAAAGATCGTTTTTGAAATGCTTTTCCAGTTTTGCATCATAGTCATAGTCTGAATCCATGGTCGACTTCACACATCATTACAAGTATTAAATCCACATATTTTCAGCATGAGATCATGACTATGACAATCACACACACACACAACCACATAAACGAACAATTTGGCCTTTACCATAAAAACGATTTTCTTAGAAAACGTTTTTTGTGTTTTTCACTCTATATGTAACTATATAGTTTTTTTTTCTTTGTTAAGAACTGAACTGACCCAACCCAATAAGGTCTGGTCAAACTGTTCCTAAGTTGATCAGAACTTATCCACAATTGGATCGGTTTGTGATCCCTCGCATGGCCCGTTTCGACTATGCCCGAATTACCCGATTAAATTCCATTGTATAACATAAAAAATTGATTTTTATTTTTCTTGAAAAACTCCATATCTATATACATGTATATGTACATATACATATCAATATATATGTATATACATTGTATATACATATTCAGTTTCATATTGAACCATGTTCATGACCGACTCATACTTGAATCAGTACATGATTTCAAAAATCAGTTTTGAAGACCGATCTGATGCTCAATAGGCTGGAATCGACATTGACTTCTCATATGTGATGATCGATGCATGATTTCAAACATATTCGGTCTCATAATATGCTTGTGCATATGAGCTTCGATCTACGAGTATCGAATAGAACTCTCTACCTTGGTTTGTCAAAATAGGTAGGAGCGAAAGTCAAAACAACCAGTTTCATGGCTCGATCCGCACAAGTCCTTCAATGTGTAGTTGAAACTCCTTGATCAGTCACTCCTTTAATGGAGTTTCAGACCTCCCAAACATAATGGAGGAAGAAGAAAACAAGAGAGAAAAGAGGGAAAAGTGAGAGAATGAGAAAGAGAGAGAAGAGAAAAGAGGGCAAAGAGAGAGAATGAGAGAGAAGAGAAAAAAGAGAAAAGACTAAAAAAAAATTAAAGGGTCCAATAGGGAGTCGTGCGCCCCTCCTTGGCTCTTTATAGTTTTTCTCTTTTTTTCTCAAACATTTCTAATTCCTTAAGTTACATTCCACACTTTCTTAAATGCATTTTATATATTTTTTTCTAAATTACTTCTCATTTATTTTTCTTATTTCTATTTACTATATTACCCAACTATGCATTAAATTTTATATAGTCACATTTGGTACTATATAATGTATGTCATAAAGTCCATGTAAGCACATAGGGTCCACAAGCATAAGACGCCCCCTTGTGCTCTCAAACTTACCAAATTCCAACCCCTTAGCCTAGGTACTAACTTCTTTAGTAAGTTTTGACTTTTACCTTTTCTTTTCTCTTTTTTTTTTCTTTCACAAAAGTTATATCCAAATGCCGTCACACATTTATAGAATTAATCCTTGGTTTTCTTTTTCTTTTTTAACAAAAAATATGATTTTTTTTTTACTTTGATCGGTATATTTTGTATGCCATTGAACTTTCAATCCCTGGAAAATCCGATATACACATAGGAAAACATGATTTAACTAAATTAAAAAATAGAGATTTTTTTTTTAGGTTCTTTGCCCACCAGGGTATAGTAGCAAATATTATCCTGCAAATATATATCCTATTTGTACCCACCTAATGCTACATATTTCAACACATAGCAGATCATGGTTCCTTATAAAATTATTTTGACTCGTGAAGTTTGGAATATTTGCAAGCTGGAGTGTTGCAGTTGGCTATGAAATCCAAAAAGGCTTTTCTTGGTTTGGTGATTGAGAGAGGACCGTACGTAGACGCTTGTGTTCTTGGCTTTCTTTATTTCTTTCATGCCTGCTTCATATGCTCATCCTAGTCAATATTGAGGCTGCTGCTTTCCTGACTACCCACACAAAAAAACAGAAGGGCGAGAAATCAAAATTTAAAAAAAAAAAAAAAACTATGTTTTGTAACAGACTGTAGCCCGTGGTCTAGGATCCACTGAGGTTAAAAATTAAGATCACCCATTTCACCTTTTGATGTTCATTGAGATATGCATTTAGTTAACTGCATGTTTAAAATCTGCCCATGTTCAAATTTGCAAATGCCCAGCTTTTTTAGAACCTTTTTGCCATTAACATGGGTGAACCTGGCGTGATATACAGGCATATTATCCCGATCTCACAACCTTTCTCTAAAAAGTACATTTGCATGATGATTTTGCAGACCTCAACCAAATTTATGAACCTCATTAAACTGAAATCTGCTTACCTTCATAAATACAGTACAAAATTCACATATATAGATGACATTCATGAGCAAATCTTCTTTAAATAATTGATTTTCGCAAATGTCTTGTAATATTCACATATTAATGTTTGTGAATGTCCTTGACATTCTCTGCAAATAAGGTACTACCTTCGCATATATAGTATGATCACAAAATCCTCTTTAAGTAAATGATTTTCAAGAAAATCTATAAATGTGTGACGACATTTGGATATAACTTTTGTTAATGTCCCTGACCTTCACACTATTATACAAAGATCACAAATACGGTGCTATTTTCATAAATAATGAACGATCTTCACTATGAGTGCTTTAGAACTGGACAAAATTCTCTTCAATGGGATCTACATATATGTGTTGACATACTCAAATTTTTAGCATGCAAATTTATGTACATTTGCATGCTTCATGAATTATATATAAAGTTGTTTTTGTTTATTTCTTGCATGGAGGAGAAAGTGGCCTCATGCACGACTTGTCTCTGCACAAGATGCACCAGTCCCAACCCAGTGTGACCTGTGTTCGAGACCAGACCCATCAAGGTATACCCATACTCTCCTATATAACAAATGGCTGGGTACAGGTTTTGCCAGGTCACAAAAATGAAATCCCAAATTCAGACCTGCATAACTTCAAAATTTTACTTTCACTGAAAATACATATAAAGTACTCAGATTGGGTCGGGTAACTGGCAAAAAAGATGGGTTGGGTCGTATATCCGACAAAACTATAACCCAAACCCAGCCGCATACTGCTCGGGTGGGGTTGAACCAAATATTATTCGGATCAGCACTTATCTTGCGCCCATAACCCGGAATTCAGGTTCAGCTCAGTTCAGGTACCCGGTACAAACCTGACCCATCGACAGCCCTAGGGACAAATGCACACCATGCAGCGTTTGTCCCATTAATCAAATGTGCCCTAAGGGGGAGTTTGAATGTGCGGGGTCCACACACCCACGCAAATGAGGATGGCAGACACCTGGGACACCTCATCTCACTTGAGTGGATCTTTTGGGTCGACAGGTCCAAATTCCACACGGGGCTGATAGAACTAGTCGGGTTGGGTAGCACCGAAGCTCAATGCAACAAACCTCCATTGGCAATTGAAAGTGGTCATAATTTAGTAAAATATATAAAATGCAAAAATTATGAAATATAAAAATATAAAATGTGCTAGTATGGGGACAGAATATTATCTCCGATATTTGAAGACATCGTGATTTTATCGCCCACCTTCAAAAACAGTTTAAAATAGCAATATTTTCAAAATAGACTGAAATAAAATCGTGAGAACATCAAACTTGGCATGAGTATGCCGGTAGGGGTGTCAATGGATTGAGTATGATCCAATCCCTACTCGCAATAGATCCCAACAGAATCTAGGGTTGGCAATAAATAAAGATGTTCAATTAAAAAAATTGCGTTTAATATATGGAGCTGGGTATTGTTGATAAAATTTTATAGACCTAGGTTCGACCCAAATTTCGATCAAGATCCATCAATAATTTTTCAATGTAAAAGGTATAAATAATAATAATATTATTATTATTATTTTTTACCGAGTAGGGATTGGATCTGGTTTATTCGCCAATCCATCAATTTTTCTCATGCCAAGGTTCAAACAGTCGGCACAAATGCGAGTGCTTTTCTGACCCAACCCGCTCAGCCCACCAGTCTGGTTCAGCATTAAGACATTGATCACAGTTTTTAAGCTAGCCATGCATAGAATATTGAGGCCTGATCCAATACTTGGGCAGAGTACTTAGCAAAATACTTGGCACATTTGTTCAGGTTGTGCGTCCTCTGGCCTACCATCCTTTAGGACAGTGGTTAGCCAGTGTAGGACCCAGGGGGAGTCTCATGTTGGGTGACCACCATCTCAGAGGATGGTGGACCCCAGCAATAGGACGCATGGCTAGGGCTTGTAAATGTGTTGAACAGGGCATGTTTGGGCTCAGCTCGTTTACCAGTGGATGGAGTTCGAAACTTGGCACATGATCATGTTTAACCGAAGCTTGGCTCATCCTTGAACAAGACGAGTTGAACATGAGTCGGTTGATGTAAAAAAATCATGCTACTTATACATGGAAAGATGGAATATATATTTTTTTATATATTATACTTAATATATATTTTATATAATAAACTTAATAGTTCATGCGTATCCAAAAAAATAAAACTTAAACAATTCATATTTTTCATGAATTCTTCTTTTTATATTATACTTAATATCTGTCTAATCTTCGATATACTTCATGACAAATATTCTACAGTCGTGTGAGCTTTATCTTCTTTGTTTGTTGGAATTCATACCATATGCAACTTTGTCAGTTCTGCCTCGAAGTTTTCTGCACTAACAAGCTGGATTTCATGCGCAACTGGATTACATTCGAAGTACATCACTATTTGGACGTGGGGGTGATGTTGATGATGATGTTTGTTTTCTTTGATGATGATAGTCATGTATTGTATCTAAGCCAAACTATTGGTCATGATGTATCGTTGAAGTTACCTCAATTTGTACTTTACTAAGTCTAAACATTGTGTCGATTTGTTTATTGTTTTTTCTTTTCGCCTTTTATGAATCAATCATTATGTAAATCGCGATAGGACATATTGTTCACATAGACAAAGCTCATAAAAGTAATTTACAATAGAACAATCAGTATTAAGCAAATCGTGATAGCACGTATCGTTACAGTGAAATCGATTTGCAACTAAGTCTCGATTTGTAGTTTACTAAGTCTAAACATTGTGTTGATTTGTTTATTGTTTTTCTTTTCCGTCTTTTATGAATCAGTCATTGTGTAAATCGCAATAGGATATATCGTTCACATAGACATAGCTCGTAAAAGCAAATCATGGTAAGAAAAAATATTATTATATTTTGAAACTTAAAGAATTATGGTTCTAAGTCGATTTGCATTTATTAAGTTACCTAGAATTGTACTTCACCAATAAACATAGTGTCGATTTGTTTTTCCTTTCTACTTTTTGCCTTTTATCAGTCATTATGTAAATCACGATAAGACAAATCGTTGTACATATACTATATCTGAATTGTTATACCAAATATTACACCAGAGCAATTTACACAATGGCGTCCGTATCATTGAAGTTAACTTGATTTGTTCTTTACTAAGTTTAAACATTGTGTCGATTTGTTTATTTTTCTTTTTTGTCATTTATGAATCAGTCATTGTGTAAATCGCGATTGAACGTATCATTCGCTTAGACAAAGCTCATAAAGGCAAATCACAATAGGATATTCAAACGGATTTGGTTCGATTATTTGATGGTTTTTTGTGGGATGGTTGTATAGATCATGATGGAACATCTTCTATAAAAAAACAAATAGTGATCTCTTATAAAACTGGTTGCAAGGCAATCAGAATCAAGCAAATCGTGATAGTATGTAATCTTTATACATATAAATCATTTCAGTCTTTTATCGATGTTTGTGCAAATCACGATATAAAGATAGCTCATAAAAGTGTTTCATAATTTATGCAGTACACAACACTAAACGCTTCTTCAATTTTTTTTATGAAGATCGAATATTACAACGCTTTGTTCAGTGGCACTTGTGTGTTATGCTTATTAAAAAAAGAATTATACATTTATTTCTATCATGTTATAAAAATGAATTATAGAATTACAACAAAGAATCATAGAATTATAATAAATAAATATCGGGATAAAAAATTTATATAATGTTTATTCAGTGGCACTTGACGACTTAGATGGACTATGACATACAAATGGTCTCTTTATTTTTCTTGGTAGACTTTCTTTCCTCGGTGGCCTTTTGGTTCCATCGATCTTATTATAAACACTGGTAATCATCTCTATCAGTGTATCATATTGTGACCGCATTTGCCTCCCCAAATTCCTCACCTGCTTTCGTAACTTCTTATTCTCCCTCTCCAACATCTCCAACCTTGTGGCGAAGACTACCTTCTTTTTTGTGAGTTGTGTTCGCTTATCATCGTGTACTGCAACTAAGGGAATCGTTGTTGTAGCTGAAGGGACATAATAGACATATTTTCTATGTTGGGAGACGACATGATGGGAGACAAAAGGGACGCATGGGTTCCCAACATTTTCACGTTGCTTATTCTCAATCTCCAGATTTTGACGCTTCGATTTTCAATATTTTTTGAAATAGTTGGGGTCATATTGTTGTTCTTTATAATCATATGCTATGGCACAAACACCTCTTTTGTTTCAGTTATCCAATTGTTCCCTGAAACGTTTGTGCCAATTCACATTCTTGCCCCTGCCACTATTCATCTTCCTTCTTACTTCCATAGACTGCTTTGGGGTAGACTGTCCCAAGCCAGCTTATAGGAGAACTCGACTTCCATGCTGTAACTCAGCTTCATAATTGCTAAACAGCCAAATATCGCAGCCTGAGCAACAACATTTTGGTCCTTGTCCTCCCCATCTCCATACGGTTTTCAAATAACTTGTATATTGGAGATTATGGTTTAGGTATAGACATATAATTATTCATGCTAATGAATGTTAAATATTAAAATAATTTATACTAATGAATGTTACATATTATAATGATTTACAATAACGAGTGCTAAATATATTACAATAATTGTTACTAATGAGACCTTTGTATTAAAATGATTTACACTAATGAATGCTACATATTACAACAATTTACAATAACGAATGCTAAATTCTAAAATAATAACGCTTTGTACTAACGAAAAAAAATCTACAAGGATCATTACTTACGAATGCTAATGATTACAATGATTTACACGCGATAACAATTTGTACTAAGGAATACAAAATCCTGCAATGATCATTACTTAGAATGCTAACGATTACAACGATTTACACTAATAAAAGTTAAATACTAAAGCAATAACGATTTGTACTAAAGAATACAAAATCCTACAATGATCGTTACTTAAGAATGTTAAACATTAGAACGATTTGTATTAACGAAGACAAAATCTTGTAGCGATGATTAATTAAGAATACTAAACATTTCAATGATTTATACTAATGAATGATAAATGCTGAAACGATTGTAAATGATTTTAAACCATTTACCTCATTTAATTGCAGACCATCTAAAATGAACTTAGCATTATCTTTCTTAACATTTATTCTAGCCCACCGGTCGATCTTTGAAAAATCATAAATCGCAGAGCCACACTAAGGACGTAAGGAGATAATATACTCCACAACCAGGCCTACAAAATCAATATATTAGTAAGACTATAACCATCAACGATCTTAGTCTACAACTACAAAATATGTAATAAACAATTACCTGGATAAATGGTCAAAACCTTGCGATGGTTTTTGTACCCTTACTTGCACGGTAAAGTTGACTGCATAGTGTGTGAGCATAGCAGCACCCCATGCATAGTTGTCAACTTTATCTAAGTCTTTCAAGAATTGCAGCCACAGGTAACTTATCCTTGAACCAGACAAATCAAAAAATAAAGTAAGTCCAAAAAAATAAAGAAGACAGTCGCGCAACTCTTGGTCAGCTCTTTCAGATGCACATGTAGCGGACCGACCTTTTCATTTATTACGAAAAGAATAAACTTTCATCGATGTAGAATTGATTCTACTGAAAATACATTGACTCCAGTCCTCCATCGAAATTCCTAGAAGGGTCGTGTACTTGTCCCTTGTATTATAGTTTGAATCTCGTAATAGGACAGCACTTCCATGGCACTTAAGGTCCGTAATCCGCACCACATCTTCTAGGGTCATGGTGATATCAAAAGAATCAAACTTGAATGTGTTCGTCTTATTATTTCACTTATTTACCAGGTGGGTCATGGTGTTCCAGCACGTTTTAAAATAATGCTAGTCCAGAAGGTCACTGAAGTGCATATTTCGTAATTGATGCTTCTGATATTCACTCAGTTGTCCATACCAAGATAGAACTACAGGTCATTGACACCGTTCTCTAAGCTTTTCATCTGGTGCTCTACTTCTCTTCT
Organism: Nuphar pumila; assembly: GCF_984573655.1. Lineage (NCBI taxonomy): Eukaryota > Viridiplantae > Streptophyta > Magnoliopsida > Nymphaeales > Nymphaeaceae > Nuphar > Nuphar pumila. The sequence goes on along the minus strand of NC_143254.1, from coordinate 126,351,362 downwards.
GACCTCCCTGTAACACAAAATAGCAAATTATTTGTATCAAATCAAAATTAGTCTCATTTATACTTCTACACGTCGTTGTACACGATAATCGCTATAAATAATAATCGTTGCACACTCGTTATTACAGTAATCGCTATACATAGTAATCGTTATCACAGTAATTGTTATACATAATCATACCTATAATAGTAAATTGTTCACAATAATCGTTATCACAATAATTGTTATACATAGTAATCGTTATCACAGTAATCACTATACATAATAATACCTATCACAGTAATCACTATCACATTAATCATTATCATATTAATCACTATATTCTCCTTCATTTGTCTTTTCTTCTCTTCCTTGTCCTCCTCCTTCCTTCGCCTTTTTTTCTCTTCCTCATCCCGATGCTTCTTCATTTGCCTTTCCTCTTCTATCTTTATCATTTGTTTTTCCTTCTCTTCTTCCTTCTTCTTCTTCTTTAATTGTCTTTTCTTCTCTTCTTCTTCCTCATCTTCCTTATTCTTTATTTGCATTTCCTTCGCCTCTTCCTCCTTCTTCCTTTGCCTTTTCCTCTCCTCTGCCTTTTTCCTTTGCCTTTACCTTTCCTTTTCCCTTTTCCTCTTCTCCTCCTCCTCCTTCATTTGCCTTTTCTTCATTTGTTTTTCATTCTCCTCCTCCTTTCTTTGCTTTTCCTTCTCTTCATCATTTTTCTTCTTCTTCATCTTTAGTTCTTCCTCATACTTTCTTTACTCTTTTGTCTCAATATCTGATGGATAATGCTCTGCATTATACAATTCTAACGCTTTGTCCTTGTCTTTATCATTCTCAATCTTCATTATATTTTGGTACATTTCATAATGCTCATATAGATGAGACTGGCGGATAATTTCTCTAATAGTCATCTCATTGAACGACGAGGGATTTTTTGTCAGACGAGCTTTAGACATTGCTGACCTGCACAACACATAAATTCAACTGCATCATTATATGTTACAACCACCTCCCCAAGTATATAATAATACAAATTATCTCATTCGTTAAACAATCACCAACATTATAAATTATCGTAATATTTGACTTTATAAGTAAACATCGTTGTAAGATTTAGCAAACTTAAGTACAAATTGAGGTAACTTCATAAATACACATCGCTATTGCTTTAAATGTATAAATCATTGTTGCTTCAAACTTACAAATCATTGTAGAAATCACAACCTTTATAAGTACATATAGTTGTAACGTTTGGACTTCATACGTAAACATTGTTGTACGATTTATCAAACTTAAGTACAAATCGTGGTAATTTCATTAAATCGTTAATGCTTCAAATGTATAAAGTGTTACTGCTTCATAAGAACAAATCGTGTTAACTATTTTTCGACGCTCAGAAGGTGGATAAGTATAAATCGATTTATTTTAGTATGAAAATAGGTGTTATTTAGCATGAATAATACAACCAGTTGTAAGATTTAGTATTCAGATTTATAAATCGATTTGTTTGCATAACGAAACCTTATACGAAACTTACCGAAATGATACGAGTTTTGGTAATCCGACAGTGGAGGAGAAACACTCAGAAGCTAGACGCAGCCGATGGTGGCAACGATACTGCCACTACGCAGACGACGGTAAAGGATGTTTCAGCGGCAGCAGACGACGACAAAATATGCTCTGGCAGCAACAGACGACGGCAAAGCTTGCTCTGACGGTAGCAGATAACGGCAAAGGGTGTTTCGGTGGCAGCAAACGACAACAAAAGAAGGCCCGATGACAACAGACGATAGCAAAGGGTGCGTCATCAAAGGGAGCTCCTATTACAGTAGATGGTGCAAAAGTTTACTGCTTAGGGCGAAAATGGAACGTTTGGACTTTAAAAAGTTAACATCATCCTCGACTTTTTTGAAGGAGGACATTTTTGTCCTTTTCTCGAATCATTGTTTCCCTTTTTTGGATGAAATACATTTTTATCTTTTTCTTGAACCGTCGTTTCATGACAAGAATGGCGGAAAAGGGTACTAATTAAGTCTTGCAATCGCACCGGACTCCGACGCTAAGTGATGCTAAGACACATGAGGATACGAGCCCCACGTGCTTATATTCGTGGCACTCATTCAGATCCCCGAACACGCACTGTAGCAAACAGTGCATCTTGGGGGGGGCATATAACCTGCTTCTGATTTGTATTGCGGTGAAAATCAGCTTGAAATTCCCTCCTCTTTTTTTAATTGTTTTTAATATATAATATAAAAAAAGACTCCTGACTCCACACAAAAAAATTGTTATTTTGGAATATGTACACCGTTATAAAACTTAACACACTTTTTTTTTTTTCTTCCACTAAGATGAGCCGAGTTTTTGCCGAATATTTCCCGACTCCACACCGAAAAAAAACAGAGTTTCTGCTAGCACAAGCGACACGCCTCGTCAGGGGAGAGCGAGTCATTGATGACCCGGGATGTCCTTTTGCCGAGTTGTTCAGATAGAGTAGCTCCACAGCTGCACGTCAGCTTCGCCGTCCACATCATCGAAGAGGCACCCACATTCGACGGCTGAGGGAGGAGAGGGGAGCATCCCCTCCGCCATGCTGTCCAGCAGCCCGGGCCCACCGAGGGCCGCCTCCTCGTCCATGAAGAGCGCGCTGCCCGCCCCTGCCGCCGAAGACGATGCTACTCCAGGTATCGCCTGCTGCTCCTGCAGCTCCAGCGCCGATGCCTCCTTCTCCTTAGGCCGGAACCTCTCGGTAGCTTCCACGGCCGTCCGGCGGATGTCATTGGAGGAGGGGGACGCCGGAGTCGGGAGCAGCCATGCCGAGTCGGCGAAGTTCAGGCAGGCAGACCGCCCCCGCAGTGCCAGTGCGGCGACGTCGTGCGCCCTCGCGGCCATCTCTGGCACCGGGTACGTCCCCAGCCAGATCCTCGACTTCTTGTTCGGCTCGCGGACTTCACAGACCCACTTCCCGCCGTCCCGCTGCCGGACGCCGCGGTAGATGGGGTGCCTGGTCTCGCGGAACTTTGTCCGGCCGGCCCGGCGTTTCGGTGGGAGAGCGCCGGGGTCGGAGACCGAGGACTCCACCGGCCTGTCTATGTGGAGCTTCTCGCTGTCGCCGACGCCGATGACGGGGAACGGGAATTCCGGTGGTGGGAGATTGAAGCGGTGCTTGGGATCGTTCATGATCGCAGTGAGAGAGAGATGAGAGTTTGTGGAGTTTGGTGGAGGGCGTTTTGTTTCGGTTGGTACGTTTGGATGATTTATTTTGTGGGAAAGATTTTTGGTTGTCTCCTCAAAGGGGAATGTTTGGGGGGTTTTTATAGTCGTGTGTGTGTGTGTGGGGGGGGGGGGGGGGGGCGCGCAGACGCGAACACGGTTATCCGCAAATTGCCAGGCTGGACAGAAAACGGATGATTCTGGGCCCGCTGATTGAGCGCCAGCTGTATCACACGTCACTTTCGTCGTGCTTACGTGGATGGCAGGATCCCAGGTGGACCACGCGTTTTGAGGAGAAACGGAGCTGGTGCTGATGTGGCAGGAATTGTTGATTCAGTGGGCCCGGTTTTTAACGATTCCTAAGTGACTCTTCAAACGGGGCGTGACACGACACCCATGCCGGGGAGGTCCTAGCCGTGTTTGATTTCCAGTGGGCACGCGGTGTTATTGCACGCTTTTAGTATGCTGCTGCTTATGATCATTGGGTTCCACAGCTAGCAATCACATTGCACAATTTGATTGTGCCAGGCCGCTGCGCCTTGATGGCCCTTGGCTGGCAGACTGTTGTATGGCTCAAGAGAAGATTTAGGGCAGCCAGGTGTAGCAGCACACTCAAAGTGTACAATGGGATTGTATCATATCTAATATCCCAGCCCAGCTGACAGGCTGTATCCCAAAGATGGTGGGCAATCAGGTGCATCTGCACACTGAAATTGTGCTATTACATTGAACCTGATCCCCCATTCAATGTATGGTCGGTGACGTTTTGCTAGATTCAGGGTGTACTCTGTTTCGAATCCAGATGCATTTGGGGACCACAGGTGTGAACTTTGGTATTACGGGTAGCACACTTTGACTTGGACTCCTGCAAAAGGGTTAGATGATTGTAGTCACAGAGCATAGCTGGTTCATTACATGCATTAAATAAACTATGAGCTCTCTCTCTCTCTCTTTGGGTCCAAACTTTTGAGATGGACCCATATGAAGAGGATGTGACTTGGGACTACCAATGGAGCAATTAATGCATGTTCTATGGTCCACTTAGCACCTGGTCACTGGGTCTGATGTGAGTAGGGTCAATCAGCCATACTTGAAAAAACGGGCTTAGCTAAAAGAAAGATGATGGATAGTTGACCCAAATGATCACTAAATACTTTCTCAGATGATCTCCTCCAAATCACTGGTATGGCTATCCAAATCATGAGCATAAGCGCTTATGTAGGTTTCAGGGCCCTTAGCTATTGTCCCTGAGAAAATGGCTGGGTCTGGCCCATTCCTAGAATAAAGTTTTTATGAGATCCCCTATCCACCCAAAATCTTTACTTATGGTTCCAGCGAACCAATAATCATTGAGTCATTTAAGGGCAACACATACGAACAAAGAGTAAAGTAATTAGTGAACCTCTAAGAAATATATATTCATGATTAATTCTTTTCTATCCCCACTATTTTCCTTAGTTATTCACTAGAGCAATTATGATATGGATATCGACCCGAGCCTAGTTGCACAAGGACAAAGGAGATCAAATCCATACCCCTGCACTACTTTGAGTTAAAGCTAACGTGCAAATGGCAACTTTGAGTTAAAGCCTAGTTGCACAAGGGCAATCCATACCCCTGCATGCCTACTTTGAGTTAAAGCCTAGTTGCACAAGGACAAAGGAGAGAGAGAGACCCCTTTCCTTGGGCAAGAAATTCATGATCTCTCCAAAATTTTGGATCTCAGACCTCGAACTTGAGATCTCAAACATGAACCTGGCATGGGTCCCATGCCAACTTCAATACATACCCATGTCATTGAGACACTCTAATAAGTTTGATATGATGGTAAAAAAATATTAAGGCTGTTAATGGATTTGCTATACAAACGTGGACCCATATCTTAAGGTCTGACCTAGTCATCTGGATCAATCATATTTCGAGTTGGTCGAAATTAAGAATATGAAACACCAAGAAACAGTAATATCCAGATCCATGGTCGGGTATGACCCAGTTATCTGGCTTGGTACTGCTAGGATCCCATTTGCACTTAATGACACAGGTCCCATTAGCTAATTGGATCGGATCAACCTGTAAGACACATGTACCTTATAGACCCGTGTTTCAATTAGGATCTGCTATTTGACCAGGTGTGGTTTGTGCTCTCTTTAATATATAGGACCGAGGTCTGGTTGTTTCTAAGTCAAGTGCGGCCAGACCTGGATCCTGCCTCAGGTGTGGTTTGAGCTGGATCATGACTCAATACTAGCACTTCAAAATAAAACCTTGGTTGGGATCCGTCCAGATCCAGCAGAGGCCAACCCGCTGCCAGCCCCACTTGAGTGCATGTTTTGGCTCGCGAGTCCGAGTTCGATGCGGGGAGCATAGTACTGGTCCGGTTGGGTTGCACATCAGGCCCATTGTAACAAATCTCAGTAATTGGGATATTCTTGGCAAGAGAAACTCATAATTAGTTTATTAAAATATATAAAACACAAAAATATAAGAACTATAAAAGATAAAATATGTCATTATCGTGATAAATTAAATAGTGATTCCCAGGATATTTTTTTATGACGAGAAACCCTTGCCGAAATGAGGAAAACCCCGGGTGGAGCTCCACGACCACCCTGCCTTACGCGGCCCACCTCTAAAAGCTAGGGGTGGCAATCTGGTCGGGTTGGCGGGTCAGCATACCTCAACCCGAACCCAACCCGTTTATTAAATGGGTCGGCTGTGGCAAACAGGAACCCGGCCCATTTATTAAACGGGTAACCCGACACGACCCACCAACTCGCTTAATAAACTGGTTGGGTCGGGTAAACGGGTTGGCAGGTTAGCGGGTTAGGTTGGTGGGTCGGCGAGTTGGCGAGTCGGGTTGGCGGGTTGACCCGCCCGCCTAACCCATTTATTAAACGGGTCAACCGGGTTGGCATACCCCTAACACGAACCTGACCCGTTTAATAAACGGGTTAGGCGGGTCAACCCGTTTATTAAACAGGTTCATTTTTGCCCAACCCGAACCCGCCTAAGAGGCGGGTTGGCAGGTCGTGTCAGGTTTTGCCACCCCTACTAAAAGCTACGGATACACCGGTGCACCAGCAAGGTTTGATATCGGCGATATTGGAAAGACATTTTGGCACACCTTTGAAAGCCGTTAAAATCGCAATATTTTCAAACTAGTACAATAAAATGGCGAGAACATCAAAACTGTGTCAAATTATCGGGTATGACCTAATCTCGACCTATACTGGTTCCAATAGAATCCAAGGTTGGTAATAAATAAAGAGGTCCGATTAAAAATTCAGGATGAATCCATAAGGACCCTAATCCCGACCTATACTGGATCCAATAGAATCCAAAGGTTGGTAATAAATAAAGAGATCCGATTGAAATTTCGGGATGAATCCATAAGGACTCATTAATATATGGAGCCGGGGATAGTTAATAAAAATTTATACAGACCTAGGAACGACCAGGTTTTGATTAAGATCTGTAATTTTTTAATGTAAAAAACATAAAAGATACTATTTTTACTAGCAGGGAATGAATCTGGTTTATATAATCTTTGTAGGACTCGAGCATGCTTTCCGTATGGTCAGTTCAGTTGAGGCCAAGTTCGTTAGACCAAATACCAGAGCCACAGAACTGGATCTGGGTCTGAAACCACCAGGTCTGATGAAGGTCCGAACTGTTGACACCCCTAGATAGGATTGTCAACAGGTTGGGTACCCGACCCATCAGAGTATACCTGAACCCACCCATATAACAGTTAGCCAGTTTCGGGTTTCTTCAGGTCACGAAAATAGAATCCCATACCCAGATCCGGGTAATTTCACAAATTTTCTTTTATTGAGAATGCATATAAAATACTCGGGCCGGGTTGGGTACCCAGTGAAAATTATAACCCAAATCCGGCCCTCACATTACTCAGGTCTGGTTCGGGTTGACCCAAATATTATTCAGGTGAACACTTTTCATGCCCATGCCCGGAAATTTGGATTCGGGTTGGGTTGGGTAACTGGTACAAACCCGACCCATTGACAGCTCCCTACAGTAGGGGAACAAAGATATATATATATATATATATATATATATATATATATATATAGAGAGAGAGAGAGAGAGAGAGAGAGAGAGAATGTGGTAGTTAACCACTTTTCTAACTAACTGTCTTGCTAACCCGGCTTTCGATCTGACCATACAAATGTATTCGGCAAGATCAATTTACTAGGAAACGATACTTGGATAATTTTTTTTGATGAAAAAATGATTTTTTAAGCTTTGAATATTAAAAAAAATCTTAGACCGTTGATTTTTTAAACCTTATAAAAACCTACCTGCATATCAAAATCGGATGATCTAACAATCTAGTAAAACATATCTGTATGATCAGATTTAAGGAAAATGTGGGAAATGCTTTGAAATCCTGATTAGCACGGCAATTAGCTAGAAAAGCATCTTTCTAGCTAATTACCGTGCTAATCAGGTTTTCAAAGAGTTTTCTCCATGTATTATTAATTAAATCTAACTATAAAGATGTGTTCGGCACAGTCGATTTACTAAGAAACAATGTGGATCATTTTTTTGATGAAAATATGATTTTTTAAATCATGAGTATTTTAGAAAATTTGAGACCCTTTGATTTTTTAAACCTTATAAAACCTACTTGGAATCAAATGGTTCAAGAGTCGATTCCTATAAAATCAATCATGTAGATTGCATCTGTATGGTCAGATTTAAGGAAAATTTGGAAAAATGAAAAGGTGGTAGCTGATAACAGTTGTGCTAGCTAGGCTTTTGAAGTGTTTTTCCCATGTATTACTTAAATGTGACCTATAAATGTATAATAATACTTGGATAAATTTTTTGATGAAAAACATGCATTTTTTTTAAGTTTTAAATATTTAAGATAATCTTAAACTGTTGATTTTTTTAAACCTTATAAAAACCTACCTGCATATTGAAATAGGATGATTGAAGAGTCAATTCCAATAAATTCAAGCACTTAGAAGGCATCTGTGTGGTTAGATTTAAGAAAAACGTGAAAAACCCTTTTGACAGCCAGGTTAGCACTGGAGTTGGCGGCCACCACCTTATCTCACACACACACACACACACACACACACATATATATATATATATATATATATAAGAGTAATGTGTTGGTTCTGTCTTGTTCTGTCCTGTTAAGCCTCTTCGAAAATCATAGTTTTTGTATTTTTTCTGGCATCTAACACCATAGATGTGATCTATAGGTGTTGTTTAGTGGGAACCGGCTTTTGGATAACAAAAAACTGACCTATATATAAGTTTTTTCAATGATCTAAAATCAATAGCTACGAAGGTATCAGTTTTTCATGGCTCATAAAAATATATGTTTATGTCCAAAAACATGATCCAAGTGTTTATTCCCACTAAATCGAGCATGCTAAACACATCTACCCGTTCAGATCTTTCATAAAACGCTTCAAACTATGGAGCCTAACAGGGCAAAACCAGAAAGCTCACTCGCTCATATTTTTTTTTTCATTTTATGATCACGAGTAGGGGTGGCAAAATCTGACCCGACCCGCCAACCCGCTTCTTAGCCGGGTTAGGGTTTGGCTTAAACAGGTTCGTGTCGCAAATGGGTCGACCTGCTTAACCAGTTTATTAAACGGGTCGGGTTCGTGTTAGGGGTATGCCAACCCGTTTGATCCGTTTAATAAACGGGTTAGGCGGGCAGGTCAATCCGTTTATGTGAACCCGTCAACCCGCAAGAGATCAATCGCCAACCCATGTCGCCTGAGCGACAGCCAGAGGTCACCGGCACCGACAGCCAGCTGAAAGGCCACTGACGATGGCAACCGTCCCCCATTAGCATCATGATCAGGGTCAAAAGAAGAAAACGTCGGCCAATGCTTGGTGACCCACGTCGTTTACCGACGACCATCCGACAACCCTGCGATGACGGCCTCCGAAAGAGGTTCTTGAAGCCTTCCATCGACGGTAGCCTGATGGCCGGCCATCGTTGAGACCAAAGAGAGGAAAAGCTCCTTCTGCGTCTCTGACGACAGCAAACTTTGTCAGCATGACGATGAACCCTGGTGAGACATAGGACATCGCCGGCGAGGCATTGAGCCTCAGCAAGCATCTTATCATAAAACCCATTTCCAACAAAAGGGGTTTTGTGTCGGCAGCTATCAGAAAAAACTCAAAAACCCTTATCGATGTCGTGTAATTGGGTGTCGACCCGACTCGTTTATTAAACGGGTTAACTGTGTCATGTCGGGTTAACCGTTTAATAAATGGATCGTGTTCGTGTTTGCCACATCCGACTCGTTTAGTTAACAGGTCATGTTCGGGTTGAGGTATTTTGACCCGCCGACCCGACCCGATTGCCACCCCTAATAACGAGGAACCTTAGCAAGAACCGAGTGAGTTAATGAGCCCGCTCCACATGTAAGGCGACTGGGACGCTTGCTCATAATTGAGCCAGTGGGAACCCACACGGGTAGACAGTTAAGGGAGTGGGCAGTTTGGCTGGCCCTCCATGAACCGCGTGTCACGTGCCAAAGGGGCTTGGCACGCGACCAAAATGGGTGTGGGGTCAAGCAACACTAACCCCCCTTGTTTTGCAGACGCGCATTTAATTGCTTGATTAGTTCATTGTATTACGTCTGTTTTATGATTAGAGTGAAAGGCTTCACCTTGACTCAACCAATTGGCACCACCATCAATCCTCTGTTACAAGATAAGTAGGGAAAAAGTGAGATGGGTCCCGCCTTCCACTGCTTTATTGGTGAAATGAATTTGAAAGCTTAAGACATAAGGGATAGGGATGGATCAAGGTCTAACTTGGTTGAGTCAAGTTGGGTTGGCTCTGGCAAAGATAAATACTTGTACTAATATAGATTTGGAATTATTGCGTTGAAAATAATAGGTGCAAGTTGTATAGCCTCAATGATGCCTAAGTAGGGTTGGTAAACAAATTGAGCGGCTCATGACTCGGTTTGGTTTGGCTCATCACAAACTCGTTCATGATTCCATCCGTATTGGCAAGCTGAGCTATAAGCAACTTTTTAAATTAAACGAGTCGAGCCCAAACACATGGTGTTTAGCTTGGCTTGGCTTGAGAGAACTCATATAAATAAATAAATACATACATACATACATATAATATTTTAAGTATAATATATATATGGAAGGAAGAATACATAAAATATATATATAAAAAAAATGATGCATGAAAAATATATACATAAAGTATGAACTATTAAGTACAATATATAAAACAAATATTTTAAGTATAATGTGTCAAAAACATATATATTTTATGTATAAATAACACTGAATGTTTTTACACAAGCCACCTCATCTTCGGCTCGGCTCGGCTCATCTCATTCAGGGGCTAGCTCAGCTCGATTAAACATGAACACAAGCTGAGACATGGGCTCAATCCACTGGTAAACAAGCCAAACCCAAACATGCCCTGTTAAGTTAGTTTGGCTTGTTTTACCAGTGCTAAGGATGAGGCCTTGGATCATGTTGTTGTAGTTTAGGAGTATTGATATTTTGAACTGTGAAGTTTTTCACATTGTGGGGCCAGTGATTTTTTGAAGCTCTTAGTCAAATGGCGCAAAACCCTCTTTTTTTTGCTTAACTAGCCATGTAGAGTCTGATAAAAAAAAGAAAAGTGAAAAAAAAATGCAAACTTTAATTAATGATTCCATAGCTTCATAATTAATACCAAATATTACCCCATCAAATGAGTATTTCTCTGCTGAAGCAGGTAATCTCTTGGTGGAGTCACCCACACCCAAGCCATTGCTGAGACCACCAGTAAAAGCTACGCACACATTCAGTGGGAGTCGAACCTGGTACGAAGGAGTCAGTGCCTTCTCCCCAAGCCAGCTACTACCCATGTGATTTGGTCTATAGATAGGGTTAATATTGGCTACTAATTAAGGAGCATAGGTGCAAGTTGTATCGACTCAATCTAACCACTGATGATCAAGCCTTGGATCATGCTTTTCTGATATAAAAATGTGATCTTTTGAGTTACCAAATTTTGGTACATTGTGAGCCATTGATTTTTGAACTCTTTTAAAAATCTAATTACTTGTAATAATTACATACATGATTTTCTTAATAAACAAAGCATGTAGACTGTAACATTTGCTCCAATAAAAAAAGGGAACAAGAGAATGATTTCTACTCATTAGTTTTGTACCTTCATTAGTAGCCAATATTTAGCCCTATATCAACCTTTAGCTACAATCATATTATTTTAAAATCAATGACTCGTAATATATCAACATTTCATGGTTTACAGATTACACTTTTTACATCGAGAAACTTAATCCACGGCGCTATCCGCTGCAAACAGATCAAGTTAAACACATCGATGGAGCCATAAGGAGTTGATGCATAGGGATGGCAGTGGACCGGGGGAAAACGGGGTCAAGCACCACCTCGCCCCGTTTGGACCGGGGATGGAGGACATGAAACCAAGATGGAGGCTAAAATCAAAACCTGTGCGGGGATGGAGGCAGGGATGGACTTACGCTTTCCCCCGTTCTCGGTCTCCATCTTGCCCTGCCCCACCCCATTCCCGATGCTTCTTTAGAGATGGCAGTGGGCCGAGGGAAAACGGGGCCCCGCCCTGCCTTGCCCCGTTTGAATCGGGGATGGAGGGCATGAAACGGGGATGGAGGTTAAAATCAAAACTCATACGGGGATGAAGGGTAGGATTTTGAGATGGGCGAGGGTGGAGACCTTGTCCCCCGCCCCGGTCCACTGCCATCCCTATTGATGCATCATCAATGATTCCCAGCTAGATAGTATTTCATGAAAAAGATATACCTGCAAAGAACCGGTGCTTACTAATGCGCATGAGCTGAACTCATACTGAGCTTGGCATGTTCAAGTTCAGCATGTTCACCGGCTTCAGCTCAAGCCCAACTTGAACACACGTTGTTTAGGCCAGGCTCGAGGTGAGCTGATTTCAGCTCAAAAAAAAAAAAAAAACTACACTTGAAAATGCCTTGGTCAGGCCAGGCACGCGACAAGCTGAGTTCGTCATGGCTGAAGTGGCTCGAGGGGGCGTTGCCATTGACAGAGTCCAACGGATGGCTCATGGGCTTCAGTAGGGGCCTCCTCTAACGCGGAATGGGCAACCTCCCTCCTCTTTTTGCCAGAGAGAGAGAGTGGCTATGGTTGGTTCAAATCAGCAAACCCCGTTAAACATATTCTAATTTTTCATTTATATATATAAAAGGCAATTAATAAGTAGAAATCACTCCTTTCTTCAATTTTTTTTTTTAAATTTTCGCAGATCAAATTTTACACATGTGATGACGAAACTAGTTTTGAATCATGTGATCATGACAAGTAATTAGGTTTTTTAGACGTATCCAAAAGTCAACAGCCCACAATGTGTCAAAATTTCGGAACTCAAAAGACCACATTTATACCTCACAAAAGCATGATCCAAGGCTTAACCTTTAGCAAACAAACCATGTTGAATATATTTACTTGGTTAGAGTTAGTCTATACAACTTTTACCTCATTAGTTTCTTACCTTCATTAGTATCAAATGTTATATATATTTCAATACTTTTTGTGCAAATTCAACCATGTGGATGTGATTGGCATGGTGAATTTGATAGGAATCAACAACGTGTATTTTGGATGAAAAATACGATTTTTGAATGTATTTATGAAGATTATAAGTCATTGATTTTAAAACCTTAAAAAATCTTATTTATGCATTAAAATATGATGATTCAATAGTGGGTTCTTATAAAACCAAGAATGTAAATCACATCAGTACCGTTAGATTCAAGAGAATGAACCCCCCCGTCCCCCAATGAAATTTTTTTGTTGTTCACCATGATTGATTTACTATAAATTGACACTGAATTTGTTTAGCATAATCAGATGGATAGAAAAATGGTATTTGGAACATCAAAACTATATGAAAATTGTACGTTGTTGATTTTGAACCTTATAAAAACCAACCATGAATCAGAATCGAATGCTCCAAGATAAATCACATCTCTAAGGTTAGAATTTTGAAAAAATACCAAAATTCCAATAAAATGCCCATTGAAGAGGTTCGTGAGGGTTTTTCATTGAGGAGGTTTTATATATATATATATGAGTGGGCATCGAGCCCGCCCGATCTGGGCTAAGCCCATTTACACTACAAGAAAACCGTGGATTAGCGACGGCCTCTATCCATCGCTAATCCATCGCTAAGTCGTCGCTAAACTGTTTAGCGACGGATTAGCGATGGATAGAGGCCATCGCGAATTTTTGCTCGCTAATTAGCGAAAAAAATTATTTGTCGTTAATTCCGTCGCTAATTTGCGACAGATTAGCGACGGATATTATCCGTCGCTAATCTGTCGCTAAATTTAAAAAAAAAAAAATTGATCCTTGTCGGGCGATATTCCGGCAGCACTAAGCCGGACTTATACCGCACCCGACAGGCATTGCATGCACAGAACGATCGCTCTGTCTCATCGCGAACCGGCGTCGCCGTCCTCCATGAACTGGTGCTCTCCGGCGTCGCCGTCCTCCATGAACTGGCACCGTCATCTTCCGTGAACCGGCGTCGCCGTCATCCTCCGTAGACCGGCGTCATCGTCCTCCGTCAACCGGCGCCGATGTCCTCCAGCGATCGTCGACCGTCCTCCGCCGTCACCGTCCTCCGTGAACCGGCGCCGACGTCCTCCAGCGATCGTCGACCGTCCTCCGCCGTCACCGTCCTCCGTGAACCGACGTTGTTGTCCTCCGTGAACCGGCACCGACATCATCCAGCGATTGTCGACCGTCCTCCGGCGTCGCTGTCCTCCGGCGTCGCCGTCCTCCATGAATCGGCGTTGTCGTCCTCCGTGAACCGGCGCCGACGTCCTCCAGCGATCGCTGACTGTCCTCCGGCGTCGTCGTCCTCCACTCTCATGTACATGCTCTCCAACGCGTTCTCCGACGTCGCTCGGTTTAAATCGAGCGCGATCGATTTAAATTTCGAACGGAGAGAGAGGGAAAATTTCGCGCTCGGTTTAAATCGAAAATTAGCGACGGATTAGCGAGGGAATTTTTCCGTCGCTAATCCGTCGCTAATTAGCGACGGAAAAATTCCCTCACTAAAATGTTTTTCTTGTATTGAGAATTAGCGACGAAATAATTGTTGTCGTTAATTCGTCGCTAATTAGCGACGGATTAGCGATGAAACAACTTTCATCGCTAATCCATCGCTACTTAGCGACAGATTCATTCAGAAAGTTTTCTCTAGCTAATCTGTCGCTAATTTGCGACGGAAAAAATCCGTCGCAAATTTCCGTGGCTAATTAACATTTTTCTTGTAGTGTTAGAGCTTAACCCATCGGGTTTTAAGTGTGGCACGGTCTGAAGATGGTCCAACCCATTGCCCATTTATTAATGGGTTGGGTTTTTGGCTTGATTCTTAATTATGGGCTCGGGTTTGAAGAGCTGCCCATGACACAACGCATTGACTCAATGAGTTAATGTTCAGCAGGTTGGTCCAACCCAAACCCTTTTAGAGGTTATTTTCAAATGAAATTCATAAATTAATTCATATAATATAAAAACAATGAATTAAATGAAAGATTAATGCATCCAACTAATTATCTTTATATTTCTCATATAATCAATGCAACTAATTAGGTAAATAGTAATAGTTATCATGTTACTATGCAACCAGCTACTAAAAAATTTATTAAGTAGCTTAAGCCCATCGAGTTGGCCCAGGCCCGGCCCATGTATATAACAAGTCAAGTTTCGGCCTAGTAGTTAACGGATCAGGACCTAAAACCTTGACTCAAACCCGACCCATGGTGGGCTGGATCAGCTTTGCCCATCAAGTCCCCAAGTACATTGCTCACCCCTATATATACACGTAACACACAATGTGTTTGACATTACGTCAGCTGCGCACTCGTGCCACTGATCTCCAGCACAATCTTAAAAAAAAGTCTTTATCGCAGTTGTAACCGCTGCTAAAACCCCTGGAGGCTTTAGGCCGACTGTCGCGAATGCCTCTTTTTTTAAGACAGATCAACGCGCGATGTGTGTTCCATCAGCATCTGACGATTAAGAGCCCACTATTACGCTCAATCATGTGTGTGTGTATAGATACCTTTTTCATTTTTCATTGTTCAGCCGTGATTATGGGTATCAACTGGTTCAGGCCCAAGTGAATCCGAACCCAAGTCTTACTTTGAGGTGACAGCACCGATTCGAACTCAGGTCCTATCGGGCCTACCAGAGGAAAAAACCATACCCGGGTCCTATAAAGATTGCATGAACCAGACCCGGTTCATACCCAGTAAAAAAATATTTTTGTATCTTTTATACATTGAAAAATCACAGATCTTAATGGGAACTCTACTGGGACCCGAGGTATGGAATTTCACAAACCATGCCCGGCTCCATATATTAATCGAAACCTTTGGGTCTGACCTAGATTCTAATATGACCTTCTCTATCACCAAAACCTTGACCTTATAGAGTTTGGTGCGGGTCAAACCCGACCTATTGACGGTGCTTTGGTGGATGTGGGGTTTGCCTTACTAGTGGGCCCCGCGAGGCTTTGG
Source organism: Nuphar pumila (assembly GCF_984573655.1). Lineage (NCBI taxonomy): Eukaryota > Viridiplantae > Streptophyta > Magnoliopsida > Nymphaeales > Nymphaeaceae > Nuphar > Nuphar pumila. Next base: position 126,335,583 of record NC_143254.1, on the reverse strand, counting down.
GAGTCGGAGTCGGTGATCCCACTCAATGTTGTTAAAATCGGTTCAGTAGGTGAATCGGTTTCTCAAAAAAAAAAAAACCTCTAAATTGAATCGAATCGGTACTTTTTACCATTGGACGACACGTGTCATTAAAAAATAAAAAATATAAAAAAACTAGTTGAATCGACCCCGAAAATGTATTTTTTAAATCTTTTAGAGTATTATTTCAATAAAAATGTATTTTTAATGTTAAAATAAAAAAATATATTTTTTTTATTGATTAAAAAATTAAAAAATTCTGTGTCCTTTCAAACAAAATTTGTAGGTCAAACCCGGATCACGTGTCCATATGTCTGACATAAGTATACAGATTTTTTTTTGGCTGATTCTAACCCACAGTTTTTAGACACCTTCAGATGTGCCTTGGATGCCGTTCATCTTAGAAACAAACGACACCCATCAAACATGGAATAAGGCTGATTGTGAGACGATCATTTTAAACCATTCATCACACAAATGACATGAGGAAAAAATGTAGGGCCCATCTAAGTGATGGGCATCTCATCCGTATAGGTTTGGATGCCGTTCATCTTGAGATCAATGGTATTCAAAGGAGCTCTAACGGCGACTGTAAACGCTCTGACCTGATCTCATTTCCATTCTTTTGTCAATGTTTTTTGTTACCCTTTACAGTTGACTGAGTCACTAGAATATGAGAACTAAAGTGTGAACCGCAATTTTTATGGATTTTTCATTCTTTTCTCTTGAATCTAAATATACAGATGTGATCTACATGTTTGGTTTTATAAAAAAAACTCGTTATTGAATTATCGGATTTTGATGATTAATTTAAGGCTTTAAAATCAATGACTCATAATTTTTATAAATATTCAAGCATTCAAAAATCACATTTTTGTCATCATCGAAAATACACGATCCCATGGTTGATTCTTAGCAAATTCACTATGCGAGCACATCTACGTGGTTGAATTTGAAAAAAAAAAAAAGTATCTAAAATGCCCATATTTCTAGTTCTCGTATTATAGTGACTCTACAATTGCATATATTGTTTATAGTTTCTCAAAAAAGGGTTGGGTCCCTCTCCCTACACTTTCTCATTAAAAAAAAAAAGAAGGGCACATTTTGCTCATGTGATTTCAAAACACAAGGTACACAAGCTGATTTAGAATCTCATGAAAAGTGAGTAAAATGATCCTTGATGTGAATTCAAATTTCATTGCCTGAATTTCTCACATTGTTGCTTGAACGTGATGAAAGAGACAGATGAGAATCCTAAGAAAACCAAATCTCATTTGGGGCCAGTCAAATGTGCGCATAAAATAGGGGTATTGCCAGACACGATGCAAACGTGACCTATAAATTAAAAACTTCTCTGAGAAAAGGAACACCAAGGCACAGATTTTTTTTATTATTTTTTAATAGACAAAAACTATATTTTGGTATTTTAATACATAAAAATACAAATTTAAAGAGATATTCTTTAAAATAATAAAAAATTTATTTAAAATACTAAATAATATCTGCACGTGTCAGTGTCCATGTCAGCATGTACTAGCATGTCCAACTCTAGGTCAAGAAGATTCACGGTGGTGCCAATCGTGGTGAGAATCTCAAGAATGTCATATCTGGTGGATGAACTCTACTATAAGTCGCTATTGCACTAAAAAAATGGCCTATTACTTCTTCTTCTTTTTTATAGTCCAAAGGAAAAGCAAGGGACGCCACTTGTGGGTTTTAAACTTGCGACGTCCCATCAACTTGGTGACATTCACAAGTCACCCCTACCAATGAGAAGAGACCTTGTGGGCCAAAAATGGTTTTTTCATAGAGCATATCAGGTGATGTGTCGATTCACTTTATGAAAGTGAATTGACATCTTCACCATCCATTGCTCATGGTTCTTGTGTATGTGAACGGTGAGGATGCCAAATCACATTTGCCGGATCACTTGATCTGCTCTCCTTTTTTTTCACCTCACCTAAATAAGTAGTAAAAGTTTCTATTTTTCAAAAACAAGCCATGAATCCCACCCGTCAAGATAATACACTCTAAGAATAAAATAGGAAAAAATCTAATCAACTTACTGCATGAAACAAATCAATCACCAGCAGCATTCCCCAATTTATTAAGAAGAGAGAAAGAAAGCAACCTACCACAAGTACACACCATCCGTTTTTTTTTTTTAAAGAAAAATAAAATTATGTATTAACTCCCAAGATGAAAATATTTACATAGGATATTCTAAGTGATAGAGATATACATTAGATGATGCTTACTCATCTCATTAGTAAAGGAGTCAACAAGATTGTAGACTAAGTGCATCTCGTGGTCTTTTTCCTTGAACACCTCAGGCATATTACATTGGGTTCACATTTAGCATCTTAATTCCAGTTTTTTTTTTTTTGCCTGCACATCTTTTTAATGCTCTCGAGCACTAGCTTGATAGAGGGCATAGAAGAAATGCTTTTGCAACTAGTTTGGGCATTATGAAGCATATGTGCAAAGGTACAGTAAGTCCTCTTAATAGATTATGTGAAGACCATGCTTGAAGGTAATGGAGCAAGATCATGCAAAGGATCTCTGCCATAAACCTTATCCACCATCTGAACCCTTGCTTCTTAAGATGACAAAAGCCGGGAGGAGAAACAGGGTTAAAATAAAAAAGGTTGGAAAAAAATGTCTCTTCAATGATATCTTTCTTAGTGTGATGCACATGCATAAAGATGAGAAAAGTTGGGCTATCAATGTATGGGGCAGAGAGGCAAACATCAACTTCTTTCTTTGGAATAGGACAACCATCAATCTGAACAGCAGAAGGAACATGTTATTTTCTAGGATAAGAAGCATCATCAAGAGCAACAACATCCTCAATTGGCTGTTGTGGGAAATATCAGCCACTTTCTCATCCTGATTTTCCTTTAGAGTCTTAAAAGAATTATGTTTTTGAGATAAGACTTTCAGAACCCATACTTTTTTTGCTTTGTGCTTATGTTTTTGTCACCTTTTAATAAGATCAGATACATTAGATGTTGAATTATTGCGTGAGCAATTTACAATGGCATGTGATCTTGATTTACACACCTCACAAATATGTGTGCTTGATTCTGCTTCAATATGAAGGTATTCCTTATAGAACTCACCCAAGACAATAGGGATCAAATAAGGCCCTAGTTGTTTCTCTCTAATCATCGCCATCTCCAACCTCATTCATGTCATCCCTACTTGGGCTGCTAACATTTGGTATTAGAGTCAGGTTGTCCTCAATTGCTAAAGCAAAGATGAAATCCGGTCCAGTGTTTTCTCCATTAGATCTAACATCTCCACCATTAGATCTACCAAAGCAGTCTTAAAAGCAGAGATCAACCTCGTCGAAAGCACCACTACATCTGATATGCATCAAGGTTGGGTCTTTTCCTTGTAGCGGTCTCGAACCAGACAAATCTTTGATCTATAAATGGAGTAAGGCTACACTCATCCAAACGCAAGCACGACATCCAAAATCCTTTCAGTAGCTAGATCCAGTCTCGTCTAAACACCTAAATATGTTTGGTCCACCCTGATCTACAGTCATCCATTTGGAAGCTAAAACTTTGGATAAATCTTCTTCACATCCCAAAATTCTATATCAAATATTATTTTGCCTCGATTGGTGTAGTATAAGCCCCAATCTTCTAGTCTCAAGTCAGGCATTTGTTATGTTGGTTTTTTTAGATTTGAACTATAATCAATTATGGTTCCCTAATCCCAAAAAAATGGACAAATCAGAAGCCCTAAGACCATAAAAAATCATCGTGATCTCTTCTGCCTCTTTAGAACCTTAAGTAAAAATTTCAAACCAATATTGGATGCCCATTGAGCTTGAGTCGCTCCACACTACAGTCAGATCATATATTTTTACAGACCCTGTCCTGAACCTGATGCTAAACCCAGACTTGACTTATGATCATTGTCATCTAGTGACTCTACCATAAAAAAATCTAAAATTTTAGAAAAAAATATCCTTACCTGTCTAGAATCATACCCAAGTTACATATCAGAAAAATCAGGTCCCAACCTTGAGTTATAGCCAAAATATTAAACTCTGCAAGACTATTGCAGAACCAACGAATTAGATTGAACTTCTACGAGAATCCTTGTAAAGTGCAAACGAACTTGGGCAGAGGTCTTTTCATCAACAACATTCAGCTTACCCTCCAACACATATGTTATCAAACAAAAAACATCATTGCACTAATAAACAGATGGAGGACCATGCACTCTAATCCAAACCGAAATAGACCTTAAACCTTAAAATTTGGCATGCTACATCCATTCTAAGTTTTCATAAGCAAGGTGTGATCAACAACCATACACGGTCATCTTCTCAAAAGTGACATCAGATCTTTTTGCGCTAAAAAATGCACCAAGAACTCATTGTTCGAAAGCGCATAAAAGAGCAGATTAATAAGAAGCTTTCATTGCTTACAAAGCTCATAAAAATAAAATTCTTGTTTCATTACCTTGGTATCCTACTTACAAACCAAACAATGATCGAAAGCTTTATGTTTCTCAATGCAAAACGATCGAGGAATGGTGTGCTTTCCATCAATTATTAAGTGTCTGGGATAGTTTTGATTGGGTGAAATCGATGATCAACCTACAAGATAGACCCAAGAGTGAGAAGCAACAAGATTGCAACCAAAAATACCACTAGTAGCAACATGAACATCCTTATGAGAAAAACAGGAGACGCTGAGTCATCTCCTTCAAGGTCATATTTGTTCACAAACAAGCCACCAACAGTAGACCCATATTATAACACCTAAGAATTTTTCATAAAATGCTTCAGAAATAAAGATGAAATTTATAAAATTGGTTCAAATTTTTAATTTGGAATTTAATTTCATTTAAAGTTGAATTTTATTTTTAAATAAAATTCAATTTTGGAGTTAATTTCAATTTGGGCTTGAATTTCAATATGGATTTAATTTGGGATTTGGATTTGAATTTGGGTTTAGAATTTCATTGGAATTAGACTCATAGTGTGGGATGCCCTCCCCCATGTGGGCCCCGCCTGGAGTTTAAAATCCAATTTGGGAAGGATTCAACTATGCCACTTCCTACTTTATCAAATTTTTTAATTAAGTTAAAGTCAAACTAACAATTAGTTTTCATATTTCTTAAGAGACCTATTTAGCTACTGGGGTTTAATAGTTTCCATAATGTGTAAGAATCCTAATTAGCCTAGGATTTCATAAATTTATATGTAATGTAAATAAAATTCAATTGAATAGGAATTTGGAGGAGTTTTCTTATGAGATTAGGAAACCCTATGGGAAAACTATAAAAAGAGAGCTTCATCCCTCCTCCCACATTTCCCCCTAGAATTTTTTATTCTCTCAATTCCCTATTCTCTATCTCTCTCTCCCTCTTCTTCTTCCCACACGTCCCTTTCATTGGAGAAGAAGGTGTAGTTGCTCTATTGATGGTGCATATGTAAGAAGAATCTGGTTGGTGAATACATTTTTTGGGAGTGCTTTTTTTGTGGATTTTATATTTTTGAGGTAGGTACAACATAACTGTTTACATGTGTATGGGGCTAGATACATAAGCTTATTGTGGGGATGATCATCGGATGCATATCAACTTAGATTCACCTAGGTACTGACATGGGTTTGAGTATGAAGGTTTTAACAAACCAAAATCTATTTTCAGAAATCGGTTTTGAGAAAAACATATTCTCTATGGGATAGTGTTTGATTTCATATGTAGATTTAGGAGTATGTATTGTGCAAGCATCAATATGATGTGTTCTTGATGGATCAAATCTGTTGGATGTATGTTCGTAGTATTTTCTTTATGAAAATCATGAAGTTCTTGTTTGTTCTTGAACACTTCATGTTGTTCTGTATATTTATTTTGACCAGTCTTAATAATAAATCTGAGTTATCCAAAACAGTGAACCCATAAATCCTAAAAAATTATGATGTTTCAGCCATATGAAAACAATCTTAGTAAAAATCATAGACTCAGATGAGTTGTGATTTAGGAGACATGACATTTGCAAATCAACACAGGAATCATGCATTAACAAGGAGCCTGTGAAGAGTGTATATTTTTATAAAAATCATTTCTCTAAAAATATTGAGGATTTATGACTGAAATTTTTATTTATGTTAGTTTAGATATATAAGAACACACAATAAAAATTATAGAGGTTGCTTTCACATATTTTAAAAATTAAAAATCATAGAAGTTTGGTTCAAAACTTGTAATTTCTGCAACATAATACGTCAAAAAACAAAAATAGCATGTATTACTTGATTTTTAGTTCTCTGCTGAAAACAAATTTATGTTTGGGTTTTTGGAGACTTGTGTAAAACATATCAAGTCATCTATAGTAAACATTTTAATGTTTAATTTGTTATGTATGATTTATGGCTGATTTTATATTGAAAAGATAGTATTGAATAAGATTGTTATATGAACAGAAAATAAGGGAGGAAAAGGGTATTAATAAGGGGGAGGGGCTCCCCCCCCCCCCCCCCCTATTTGTTTATTTTAAGAATTCTTTTTATCTCCTCTCTATCTCCTTCTTTCTCTCTTTTTCTTCTTCTCCTTCTTCTTTCTTGAGTTTCTCCTCTTTTACAACACAAGGAGGATCGTACCACATGTTGGATTGAGGCTAAGCATCAAGCTGCAGCCACCATACGAAGGGGAGAAGGCAGATCGATGGAAGAACTGGTCTTTCAGCGATCAGATTCACTTACAGAATTTTTAATTCTTGATTTATAATGAGTTAAAGTCAGAGTTTTTTCCTATATACATGTAACATGTTTATTAATCGTTTGTTAAAATCCCAAATCCTAAATCATTTTGTATGATTTATAGTAGAATTTTTAGTGACTAAAAAATTCTATGATAACAATCTTGAATTGAGAAATGGTGTTTGAATACATGTCATGGTTCTAAAAGTGAACTAGATGAACATGACATGGTTTTAGAAGTGAATCAGATACACAAGTGTCATGTTGATGCTCAGTATGTGGGCCTATTGAGAACATGTGGTTGTGTCACTTTTAATGAACATCTTTTTAATATAATGCTTTAAAATTCTGTCATGTTGTGATAATGTACAACATAATGTTATGATATACAACATGATATTTTGATATGCAACATGATATTTTAATATACAACATGATGTTATGATAATGTGTTATACGACAAGAAAAATATGGATGCACATATGGATGCTCATGAATGAGCTTGTAGTTTAAAAGAACCAATGTGGCGCCATAAGAGCACGAATATGATATATGGCATATTAGTGACAAACATGTAAGCCTATTGAGGTTGTGTGCTAGTGCAATATTTTGTAAAAAATGTTATTAAATACAAGTTTTAATTTTATCATGATGCATATGATAAATGACACATATTGGCACATGATGAGTCTGAGTTGAGAGAATTTTTTGTCAAATATTGCATGAAATTATATGCATGTTTGAGCTAATGAAAGCTCATATGGCATGAGTGCATGCTATGGATATTTTTTATCCAAAAATGTTCTAGGTGAAAAAAATGTATAAAACTTTAAGAAGTAAAAAGATACTCAAATAGTGTACTAATAATTTTCTTCTTGGTTGCCCTCTAATGATGTTGTGATCCTTGGATGGTTGTTGCGGGGAAACAGTGTGGTACGAAACTCCATGGTGTTGTTTTTCTCAAGAGCATGATATTGTGATTTGTGTCCTCAACCACAATAGTAGAGGACTTTTCCACCATTGAGACCTGAGGCTGGTGTGGTTGCTTCAGCTGATGGCGTATTGGTATACTGAGTAGCACCATTAGAGTGATGATTCTCTAATGTTGACCATTTAGAGTAGTGATTCTCTAATAGTAGTTGTCTAGGGTGGTGATTCTCTGATGGCGGCTATCTAAGGTGTAACGCCTCAAGTTTTTATCACAAAAATCATAGATTTTTTTTTTCAAATAGTTTGAGAAAGCATAACAAAAATTTGAAACGGGATAAAAACATTGACATAATTATATCATTCACATATAAATTTAAAATCATATCATCCATATTTAATAAAAGTCCATCACAAAATTTTAATAATTAATATTAGAGTCTTATTCCAAGTCCATGAAATAAATGTAAATATTCACAATCCTAAACATTAGCATAATTAGAAAGGACCTACCACAACCTCCCGCCATCGCGTTGGTCATTTATTTGTTACCTGAAAAAAAAAGTTTTCGTAATAGGGTTAGACTTAACAAGTTCTTAGTAGGAAAGCGTTATTCAATACACGTAAATTAAAGTAAGCATGCAAAAGTACATTCCAACACTCACACATGTAGATATCAATCAACATATTAAGTATACATAAAATGTAGCGCTTTACATGAGTTCTAATAATTCATACTTGCATATTTCTTTCAATCTGAAGCAGTTACATATTCATAAACAAGTAAACATGCATGAGCAATTAATAATGTATGCACTTATCATTGCAGAACGATAAACCATTATGCATGAGTGATTTTATTATCTTTAATTATATTTTATTTTAAATAATGCATGTCATGACTTAACAAAATGCATAATTATCTTAGGTTCTTACTTCTTAGCTCTGTGGGTATGGTCACAGGCTTAAACTAGGACCAAGGCCATGACACATGCAATATATTCAATCAATTGTGGCTTTGCCTGGCCGGATATCTTTCACCAGTCTCGAGTGATGGACGACCAAAGTGAAAGAGGCTATCAACACCACCAATCCAATGCATCAGACTTTCACTCATGAGTATCATAACCTTCATGTTACAGTCTAATGTGAAGGGTTCTCTTATCTTCGTGGCTGGAGAGAAGCAACCTTTCGTACTAAAAAACTTTATTCACGAAGCCTTACATACCACTTACCCTCTCCTTGTAAGCATCATACTTTAATGTCACATGGTTAACCTTTTTAATTCATTAGTTTCATGAAACATACACTTATGAATCCAATTTAAGAATTTGACCTCTTCTAGGCCCATGGATGTTAATTCTTAAAAATGCAAACTTAATCAATCATGTTGCACATTCTTTTCATTTTTGGCTTAAGCACTCATTCATCAATAGATAATGATCATAAACAATTAGAAGCATCCAAACATTCACATTCAATGCATACTTCATTAACTTCAATATTAAATTGCATTGCAAACCATTTGTGCCACAAGCACCATAATCATATTGTGTCTCTAATTGGACACCCAATACCTGCATATAATCAATATTGGATTATATATGCAATATCAATCATTTTACATAAATCCATGTTCGAATGTCAGCAAGACAACACATGCATTGCTAACTCGGTCCTTAGCTGATTTGGGATTCATCAGACCCTTAATCTATCTGGTTGTTATGACTACCACAGAGTCATATACATTCTACAGACAGAGCTGAATTTTTTACAGATTATAGAAAATTATGTCAGCTTTTAGGTGTGATAAACCTTTCATAAAAATTCTGTCGTATAAGGGTGATACGATCGGTTTAGTGTTCACATATATATTTTTGTTCTAACTGTTATTATTTTGTGCTCATTCTGGAAACAGAGCCCAAAATTTCACAAATTGTGTGCCATTTTATTAGTTTTTCAATGCAGCAAATTGTTCAAAAAAACTTCTCCGAACGAGGGAGATATAAATGATTTACCAAATAGATGTTATACCAAAAATGCGAAATAACGAGAAACAAGCATTCAAGTGAGCAGAAATAGGTCACCCGAAGTGCATTTTTCATAATTCTTTTAATAATCAACCCTTCATACATTAATTCAAAAATCTCAGATCATAACATTACAAACTTATCAACAGACAGATCTCATTTCCACAGTCATTAGACTTGGAAATTGATTGGACTTTCCGAAAACTATTTCCTCATAAAAGTTTTCAGTGTTTTTCCTACTTTCGTGCATGGATCTATATTTTTTCCACAGCAACATGACATATTTTTAATTGATAGCACACAACGTGGATAAAAGCATTAAACCAAGCACTCTAACCTTATTTTACATAAAAAAATTTGATTATCTATTTCCCTATTGCATTCAAAAACCAAATTTGTTTATGAGAAAACCCATCATACACGGTTGGTATAAAGTCTTAGGTATTTAGATCTAAAAAAAAATCTATGAATTGAACTGACCCTCACTGAGAATCTGGTTAGCCCCTACTTAACTTTTTTTTGGATTCACAAAGGGTTTTCATTCGAAAATCCTTCACGCTTTGAATCCGGGCTAATCGGCTATGCGTGATTTGCCCATATTCGAATACAATGCAACGACATGTACATAGACCTTTTTTTTTTGTTAAGACTCATGATTTGGGTCTTTCTCACACGTATATGCATGTATACACATCTAGTTCAGAGTATATATACGCATATGTATTTCAAACTCCAATTTTAATTAAAATTCCTCAAACCCAATGTTTACTAAACTGATTTTTTAAAGGATTTTTAATTTGAAAACCATTTCTACTCTAAATATGACAAATATGACATCGAATCCTGACATGGAAGGTTAGATAGACGATATATCTATTTAGAATCGAAATAAACTCGTGCACATGAGTTTCGATCTATGTGTAGATAAGAGAAAAAAAATCTTAAAATATCAAAATAGGGGACGTGAGCCCCTCCTTCTCTTTTATAAGCTCTAAGCTAGATCAAGGTGTTGGAATTAATCTCAGCCCTTGATCAAGATCTCTTACTTTTTTCTTTTTTCATTTTTCAATTTTTTTTAAACATGTATTTTATTTATTTATTTTCAATATACTTTCTTTAAACTTAGTTCTAGTAAGCTAATATACGCTATCGCTTGTGCACAAGTGGGCCCCCTAGTATTTAGTTTAGTTGGATTATTGCCATCTATAAGGCCTTGCATCAAAAAATTTATTTTATTTTCAAGTTAAAATTTTGGGACGTTAGAGACTTACACTTCTTCATAAAAATATATGCAGACTTTCTCTTCCTCATAAAATATATGTAGACTTCTTTATCATGTAGACTTTTTCATCTTCAAATATATTTTATGCAAACTTCTTGAGGTTTTTCTCACAAAATAATGTGGGTTTCTTCACCCTCGCCTATATCTTCTGTCGATGTACTCATCCTCGCAAATATTGGTCATTTTTTTGCCTATATTTTATGCGAACTTCATCATCCTCATCAAATGTATATATGTGGACTTGCTCATCCTTAAATTTTTGAATCGAAAATCATTAGTAGTCTGTCGTAGAGAAAGTCTGTATATCCTCGGAAGGTCCTGCTTTTTTTCAAGGAAGAACCTATCTAGTTAATAGATAGTAAATTACAACGCATGTAAAACCTTGCTTTTGCTAACACATTTAAACCCTAACTCGTACATGCCACCATGAATATGAACTAGACACCCCTTGTTAGCAATTTGCTCGTGCAGTGCTTATATAGCCAATGTTAAAGATTCGCTCATCAGGAGCATCACCATCAAACACACTACAAAATTACAAAAAGTTAACAACATCAATAACTCCAAAACATATGGTTTACTCAAAAGAAAAGTAATAGATAGATAGATCCTTGCATCGTACAACTTAACTTTTCAGCAATAAGCCTTGTGATATTACAAGCCAATGTAGAAAGTGAATGCTAACATGTTAAACATGACTCCATTGGTTTGGAGCGAGGGGAGGGTTTCACTTATTGAGAAAATTGTCAGCTCCTTGCTCCTTAATGCATTCAGCTTTTCTTGGGGTAGTTGATGACTTTGTCCTGGGCCTGTACCATTTATTGAAAGTTACTAGATTTCGGAATTCTTACCATACTACACTATAGTGGCTGTTTATTTTTATTATTACTTCAAATAATGAAAGAGATAGAAAGGAAGGCGTGTTAATGGGTCGGGTTTGACCCGTACCAAACCCTCAAGGTCAAGGCTTGGTCATAAACAAGGTGGTTCGATTAGAATCTGGGTCAAAATAAAAAGGTCCGATACGATTGATATATGGAGCAGGGTATGGTTTGTGAAATTTCATACCAGACTCGAGTTAGGACTAAGATCTGCAATTATTCAATGTTAAAAACAAAAAAACAAAAAATTTATTTTACTGGGTATGGTTCGGGTCTGATTCATGTAGTTCTTTTAGGATCCGGGTATGATTTCTCTCATGATAGGTCCGATTGGACACGAGTCTGAACCCAGTTCAAACATCTCAAATGAGATCTGGGTTTGGTCTCACCTGGGGCCAAACACCCCTATTAGGGCATCCTCTCTTATTGATCAATCAATGCTTGTGAAAAGGGGAGAATCATAGAGAACCAGCTGCACCATCATGCGCTGCTTATGCTGCAGAAGGTGAGAGAAGCAGGGCATGGTAAACCATGCCACGGTCCATCATACCTCATAAAAGCTAAAGGAGGCTATGATAAAAGTAGGGTACATTTCTTAAATAAAAAAAATGAAAGTGGAGGGGAAAAAATTCAACACCCCATAAAAAATGTATGTGGGATGTACCAACCAATTCCAAATATTTTAAACAAAATTATTGAGTTGGCAATTTCATGACTAGGGCAATTTTTGCTTATTATAACAATGTTGTCATTTTGTTCGCCACTTCCCATCATCCATCAATAATAAATAATAAAGAATGTTGTGTCCATCTAAAAGCAACCCATATATTATTTGGGTCTTTATTCTGTAACAATATAGAAATTGATAGATAGAACATGCCTTCAAATTTAGAAGTGATCTTAATAAGCCTAAGATCAAATTTAGATATGGGTTTGCAGATGGATCTAAAATGGGTCTTTAATCTGAATCGTTTACACAATGGTTCAATTCACAAGTTGGATCCATACTCTGGACTGACCTAGACTTTCAGTTTGCTCCTTCTTGAACAAAAATTGTAGGACAGTTCGGTCTGAATACTCTACTAATTGGAGCTCAGATCAAAGTCTAAAAAAGTGCTCCAATTCTACACCAAACAACGGTCCAAAGTTTGGGCCCAAATCTTAACTCAAAATTTGAACGGGAACAGCATGAAACAAATACGATACCCATGTAATTGCCAAGAGAGAGAGAGAGAGATTTCGGTGAGAGAATTTTGGATAATATTATCCAATATAGGCCTTCCAAAGGGCCCCCAAAACATCAGGTGATATATCAAATCATTTTAAGAAAGTTATTTGACATCTTCACCGTTCATTGCTTCATCCCACAAGGACCGCATGGTCCTTGTACATTGTGGACGGTGAGGATGGCAGCTCACTTGATCTGCTCTACCCCCAAAAAAAAACAACCATCGGTGGTGTCCGTTGTGAACACCTCACAATGTCCCATCCTTTTCCACACGATGGGTTTCATCCTGTGTCGATCCTAACCATCCATCTGAAGCATCTAGACGGTTAGGGTCAGTCCACGTCCAGGTTAAAAAAAATGTAGAGTAACCCTAGCCGTTGGTTGAATGTAGGATGGAATCCCGTACTCCCCCAGACATACTCGTGGCCGTGTCTCTTTCACGTGCTTGATCACGTGGGGGACACGTGGAACCTTCCTATTCGCTTTTGAAGGGGCAAGGATAAGGGTGTCAGTACTGTATTTGACCTCATCCCATCTCCATGGTAACGGCCCTCATTATAAAAAAAACCCAGCTTTTCTCTTTTCCACCAAAATCTTTCTCCAAGGAAAAAAAAACATCCAAACGCCCCCAACCGAAACAAACAGCTTTCCACTGAACTCCGACGCTCTTCATTTTTATCTCAATGCTCTCATGGGCTACCACAAACAAGGGTCCAACCAATTTCCCGCCACCGGAATTCCCATCCCCGTCCGCCGGCGGAGAGAATCTTTGCATCGACCGCCCGTCGGAGTCCTCACTAGTCTCCGACTCAAACGTGGCGCCGCCGCAACAACTCCGGGCAGGCCGCACGAGGTTCCGCGAGACCAGGCACCCTATCTACCGCGGCGTCCGGCGCCGGAGGAGCCACAAGTGGGTCTCCGAGATCCGAGAGCCGAACAAGAAGTCCAGGATCTGGCTAGGGACGTACTCGACGCCGGAGATGGCCGCCAGGGCGCACGACGTCGCCTCCCTGGCGCTCCGGGGTGCGTCTGCCTGCCTGAACTTCGCCGACTCGGCGTGGCTTCTCCCGGCTCCGGCGTCCACCTCGGCCGAGGAAATCCGCCGGACGGCCATGGAGGCCGCCGAGAAATTCGGGCCGAAGGAGAAGGAGGAGGCATCGGAAGCGGAGCCGGCGGCACTGGGAGCAGCATCGACGGTGGTAGCTTCCGGGACTGAGGGCGTGTTCTTGGAGGAGGCGGTCTTCTGTGGGCCCGGGCTGCTGGACAGCATGGCGGAGTGGGCGCTCCTCCTCTCCCCTCCCCCAGCCATCGAATGTGGGTCCTACTTCGATGACATGGACGACGAAGCTGACGTGCAGCTCTGGAGCTACTAGTACCATATGAATTACTCGGCAGAAGGACGTCCCGAGTCGGTGATGACTCGGCTTCCCCTGACGAGACGTCGCGCTTGTGGTAGCAGAAACTCGATAGGTTTTATTCTGTATCTCCATATGAATTACTCGGCTGAAGGACTGATGCTGATCAGGTCATGCTGAAAATGAGCGTTTTTGCTCATGCGGACATCGTGGCCGTCTGTTTGCATTTTGGATGAATGCCACGTGGTTTTGTTGACTTTTGATCTTTTTAAAATGCAAATCGGATGGCCACGATGTCAGCATGAGCAAAAACGCTCATTTTCAGCATGAAGGACGCCCCCGGGCCGTTGATGACTCGGCCTCCCATGACGAGACGGCTCACTTGTGGTAGCAGAAACTGGGAAGGTTTTTCTGTGTGAAGTCGGGAAATATTCGGCAAAATCTTGGCTCATTTTATTTAATTAAAAAGGGAAAAAGTGTGCAATTTTTCCCAAAATTAGATTGCATACATGGAAGCAGTATCGGTGTGTATCGGCCTGAATCAGCCAATATGTGATATGTATCGTATAGCCTGACATGAAATGGCTATTTTTTAATAAATGTAAAAAAATAGCTTAAAATTATTATTTCAATGACTTTTAACGTGTGTCACGTTCTGATTTATACGTAATATTTTTTTTAATTGTTTTTTGGCCGATTCAGAATGATCCACTTGAAAATCAGTACGTATCGACCGATTCACCTGAATTGTTGGCCAAACGACACAAGTCAAATACCGATAACATTGCATGGAAGAGCAATCGTTTTCCACGATTTCGCTTTTATTTCCTCTTTCTTCTCATATGACTTAAGCCGCTAGGCAGGTGTTCTAGGTTCAAATCCCATAGACATCAACAAGTTTTAGGCTGTCAGGACAGTGACCGTGTAAGTACAGTAGTCCGAGCCAGCGACACGCTAGGTCGCTGATCTTGGGGTTGATTTCTAGGTGTATATCAAAGAGAGAGAGGAGGAGGTCATTTCAAGTATCAAATGGATTGCATATATTTGGATATTTGATTCTAACCAATAGTAGCATGCATCCAAATGTGGATTAGGATCGGATTCAGATGTGCTCAATCAGATTTCTTACTTATTCTGGTCAGCATTTTAGTTTGTATCTAATTGGGATCTGGATCAAAATCAAATCCCATTTAATTTTCTAGATTCAAAGACCTCAACTTTTGTTGTTGTTTTACTAGATCCAGTATTACCACATATATATGTTTCGTATCTGGATTCAACCCCATCTTATCATATCTGATTCAAATATGGATTCAGATTGGGATCTACAATATGAATTTTTTTGGATTCAAATTTGGATCTGATAAGATCTAGCGGATATGCAATCCATTCACCGACCTGATCATATGGTCATTTGGAAGAGGATTTCCACCACCATGCACAGGTCCAAAACTGTGAAAGCAATGCCCACATCTAGACGGCTTTATTTTGCTCCGGCGCCGCCTCAGAGCTCAGTCTTTCTCATTGATTCGAAGAATGCCTTAGAGCTCAGCCGGGAAATTTCCAGTGTTTGGATTCGGATATATCCTTGATTGCTGTGCTGGAAATTGGAATTCATGGCAGATGAAACAGTGAATGGACTTTGGACACCAACCATGCTATCCATGACCAGCTTGAGCACCGTGATCATGCTTGCCCCAGATCACCGAGTTAGCCGGTTTCATATCGCATCGATCCGGCTTGAACCATGAGAAAAAAACGATGGATCGGCAGGCATGCAGAAGGCCATATGCTTCTGTGGTTCGGGCTCACTAAACTGAATTTGTCCAGGTTGACATTTGAACCGGTTCAACCATCACTTCGGGTGGGTTCTTAAATCTGAATACCACAAATTGAAAATAACACTTAGCAGTTTAGGGGTATTTTTGTTTTTTCATATAAACGTAGATCTTGATCGACTGCAATGTGATTGCACGTTTTAAGTGTGTTGCTGCAATTAATCAACCATACAAGAATCACATGAGAAATATGGAGGTGAGTACAAAATGAGGCACGCGCCCCGTTTTAAATGCCCATATAAGAATCATATGAAAAATGATTCACACGTGAGTTAAAAGAGCTCCTATGGGAGGCTTCATATGGAAACCACTCTCATTTTCGTACGAAAGAAGCATGCCCTAAGTGTGCTGATACACGTCATCATCCACCGTCTAGAGCTGACAGGCTGTGTATCCCAAAGATCAAGGGTGACGAGGATACCACTTTTCCAAAAAAATCGTGCAAGTTATCCCACAATGGCGTGTCCATAGATATGACCGGACACGTGGACATGGACACTGATCTATACGGGTTTATATTTTAATTATTATTTTAATAAAATGCATTTTTATATTAAAATATCAAAAAAAATAATTTTCTTATTGATTAAAAATTAAAAACCCAGTGTCCTCGTGCCTCACTTTCCACAAAAAATTCACACTTGCAACTGGAACCCACATCACGGGGTCCTTGTATTGACGTGTCTTTGTGACGTCTCCAAAAGTCAGCTTAAGAAAAAGAAAAGTTGCGCCTCTTGAACACGTTTACTGTGCTGCTGTCATTTGGAATATAACCTGTCAGCTGTAGGGCCCAACAAAAAAAGTTGGTGGTGAGAAGCAGTGGCGCACTTAGAGTTTGCAATCACATTGCACCATATCTAATTTCAAGATTGGCTAGTTCAGGGGTATTTGTTTCGTGCATCTTTTTCCAATGAGCTAAAACAAACATTTTCAGGAGAAATATGTAACAAGGCACCCATAATAAAAATGATTTTACTATTAGACAAAAAACCCAATAATTTTGTCTAATAAATTGTGCACAGAGAACTTCAGCACAGTCAATCTCAATAGTTCAAACAACACCTAAATATGCAAATACCACAATATCATAAAATTGCAAGTTGTTGCAATACCAGAAATATCAAAAGAATATTAGAAAACGGACTGTAATAGTCTATGTGACCATAAACAGTATAGATCGGTCTCATCCATGAACAAGGGCTCGTTTGTGGATGAACCTAAACCCTTTTCTAAACCATTTTCAAAAAGCATAATTATCAAAATCCTTGGTCCACCGCGATCCTCCCCCAACTGGCGCAGCTGCTAGAGAATCTAAGAGAGAAAGCAACCTATAAAGAGGCGTGTTCGACATACAAAAAGAGAGAGAAAGACTTGAAATTGAAGCTCTCTTGAAGCAAACCTCAGAAAAGCCTTCCATCTTTTCTTTTTCTTCTTCCGTTGTGGTTTCCTCTTTGTTGATCTTGCAGGCTGCGATTGAGAGATTCCTCCTTCATCAAGGTCCAACAGTGGTATCAAAGTCAGGCTAGGTCCCAAATCACAGCCTGCGGCCTGAAGCAGTCGATCTCTCCTTCGGTTCTCGCATATTAGTGTCTGCAAAACCAAGTAAGATTTTTTCCTTTTTGGGTTAAAAGAATTTTTTTTTAGAGCTGTGTGTGCGAAATAGCACACCAAAGCTTATCTGAAAACTGCTCAAGTTTCTGTTAGGACATCGACATACAAAGGTCATTCTTTGCAAATAAGTTTGTATATGTTTCATTTGAAATTCAAAAATTAGCATGTCAATATATACATAATTACCTACAAACTTAGTTGAATGTTAGACATAAAATATATATACATATATATTCTGTCGGCAGAATATATTCAGGTCGATGTTGTTTTTCAGTGTCACCTTGAAATTCTGCTCTTTTCTGTTCCTCTTTCTGAACGACCGATTGGAAGACAATCACCGGTGTATCTGTCAATAAAACATCACTTAAGACCGGCTGGAAGACAACCACAGGCATACTCAACCTTAACTCAAAACTGGGAAGCTCATTAAAATATTATTATTATTAATAATAATAATAATAATAA
Source organism: Nuphar pumila (assembly GCF_984573655.1). NCBI lineage: Eukaryota > Viridiplantae > Streptophyta > Magnoliopsida > Nymphaeales > Nymphaeaceae > Nuphar > Nuphar pumila. The sequence goes on along the minus strand of NC_143254.1, from coordinate 126,317,220 downwards.
AAATAAAAAAATCACAACACAGAAAAATCCAAACAAACGAAAAACAGGGTTTTTACCGAAGGCGCCTAGGGTTGGAGCTCATAAACTAGTAGCCTGCAACCGGATCTACAAACCCAAAACTCCTTTGAGTCGGAGTGTCATCAAAAAAATCTCTGGCAGACTTGTACCTCTGAGAAACCGAGAGAGGAAAGAGGGAAAAACATCAAAACACTCAGAAACTAGTAGCCTGCAATGGGATCTACAAACCCAAGCCTCTAGTAAGCTGGAGTGTCGTCGGGATCGGTCAGAAAGACCACCGGCGGCGTTGTCACCCTGAAGTCGGTTGAGAGAGGAGAGAGAACCAGCAAAAGAAAACTAGAAAAAAAAAACTCAAAAAAAGTTTTTTTTATACCCGGATCTAAAAAAAAAATCAATTTCACCCTGAAACTTTCAGATATTTAAAAAAAAATGGGTTAAAGTTTAAAAACTGTTTTAATTATTTTTTTCAAAATTTACTTTTGAGTACCCAGTTTTTTTGAAAATCTCAAAAAGCGGTTTATCCAATAAAATAAATAAACAAATTTATTATATATATAATATAAAAACAAATATATATAGGGGCATTTTTCTTAAGAGAGTGCATTCTTCTAAGGTCTCGAAGTCATGAATTAATTCCTTAATTTTTTTGTCTTTTGTATGAATTTGCTAAACTTGTCAAAATCAATAGTCTTAAGAAAATGGTCAGTCGAGTGTGCACTTCTGAACTAGCCAAAACTGACAAATTGAGTGGAACAAACTTTGCCATCTGGAAAAGATGTATACCCTTACCCCTTACCCTTTACCTTATAAGGTCTAGAGTACGTTTTAAATGCCCCTGTATCTAAGCCTAAAAAAATAAAACCCAACTAAGGACGAAAAAGACAAATATGAAAAGTTTTTGAAAGATGACTTAATGGCTAGGACAACATGCTTACTTACATGGATGACAACCTAATTAGGGTGTTTGAAGATTACACCTCAGCAAAAGATATGATGAAAGCAATTGCTGCAAAATATGACACAACATCTGAGGCTCACATTCAACTATTGTTAGAGAAATATAACTCATATTGAATAAACGAAAATGAGAGTGTAGTGGACCATGTCAATAGGATGTTAGTCATGGCAAAAGACCTAGCCATAGCCGAGAATGTTATTCCTGACCGTATGCAAGTATCCACTATCCTGAACAGCCTACCACCTTCCTGAAAGATGGTAACTACTGCCCTTAGGTTAAACTCCAAAAATATTAACCTAACCGAGTTGCCCCTGCAGTTAGCTATAGAACAAGAACATATGAACAAAGAGAAAAAAAAGTGGAGTTGTTGATTGCTCAAGAGACATCCACTAGTAGTCGAGTACCTTTTAAAACAAATAACTTTAAGAAAAAAATGTAATGGCAAGTTCAACAAAGAACAGAGCTCAGGTTTTCGCAAACCACAGAGGAACAACGGCTCTCAAGTCAAGTGCTTCAAGTGTGGCAAATTGGGTCACATCCAGAGAAACTGCAGAACCAAGATTTCAAACAATGAAACTTATGGGAATAATTGATACAACGACAACCATAAGAAAAATGACAACAAAGAGGTTGTTTGCATTGTGTCAAAATGCCACTTTGTGAATAAGGAGCTTTCAGGGTGGTGGGTAGACTCATAAGCTACTCGTCACATAGCCAAGACTATCGATGGGGTTGTCGATCTAAAAGAGCTGAAACCTGGTGAACATAAAGTCTATATGGGAAACAACTCCTATTGCGATGTACTAGGAATTGGATCCTATAGATTGAACATTGGTGGAACAAGTGTCATGTTTAATGATGTTTTGTATGTACCTTCTATGAGAAGGAATCTAGTGTCTGTGTCAGCTCTCACTGGAAAAGGGTTTGAGGTCAGGTTTGTCCCTGACAAAGTCACTGTGGATAAACATGGTAGAGTTTTGTTTGAGGGCAAGTATATAAAGAACACAACATGTTCAAATTATGTGACAATAAAGAAACTTTTTTTGTCTATATTGATTGTGCCTTTAGTGTTGATATAAATACATGGCATAAAAGATTAGGTCACATAAGTATTAAAAAAATGAAGAAAATGGCCCAACAAGGCATTATTCCTATTTTTGATGAGTCTCACTTTGAAAAATATGAGTCTTGTATATATAGAAAGATGGCAAGAAAACCCTTTCCATCAAATATTGTGCGAGCTAATGAACTATTAGAAATAATTCATACAGACATTTATGGACCATTCAAGGTCCAAACTCGTAGTGGTATGTTATATTATATAATGTTCATTGATGATTTCTCGAGGTATGGATACTTGTATCTTATCAGACAAAAATCTGAAGCACTCGAGAAATTCAAAATATATAAAAGTAAAGTTGAAAGACAACTTGGAAGAAACATAAAGAAAATAAGGTCAGATAGAGGCGGTGAATACACCTCTAATGAATTCTGTGAGTTCTATAAAAATCTTGGCATTGACAGGCAAAGAACCATGCCAAGAACACCTCAACAAAATGGTATTGCAAAAAGATGTAATAGAACACTCTTGAACATGGTCAGATCCATGTTAGCAGGTGCACAGTTACCCAAAGTATTTTGGGGAGAAGCTATGAGTACAACTATATATATAATGAATTGTGTGCCCTGCAAAGTTGTCCCAACCACACCTTACGAAAGGTGGACTGGTATGAAACCAGACTTAGCCCATCTCAAAAGATGAGGATCAGTAGCACATGCTAAGATTTTAGATCCTATTGTGAATAAAAATAGATCTGCTAGATGCATTTTTATTGGTTATCCTAAAGGATCAAAAGGCTATAGGTTATATCATCAAAGGTTAGGACTGATCGAGAGTAGAGATATAGAGTTCCTTGAAAAACTAAATAATAAATTTAGTGATCAAAGTGATGACTTGTTTGATTTACTGGATGATGATGAACAGTTAGGCAATGAGCCAACTGCAGAACAGTTTGGTAATGAACCAACTGTGGAACAGTCAGGCAATGAACCTACTGATTCTGATTCTTCTACTTCTCAAAGATTGAGTGGTCATAAAAGGTCTAGAGCTCCTCCATCCTATTTGGATGATTATTATGTATATTTGTCCGAGGAGCTATGCTACTCAGTGGACCTGGATGAAATGATCGATAATTCGCCATATTCTGATGCAATAAAATCACATAAAGCATCAAAATGGAAGAAAGCTATGGATGAGAAAATAGAATCTATTGAAAAGAATAAGGTCTGGGATGTGACCGATCTTCCTGAAGGGAGAAAATCTGTTGGATGCAAGTGGGTTCTAATGAAAAAATACAAATCTATTGGAACCATAAAAAATTTTAAGGTTAGACTGGTGGCTTAAGGTTTCTCCCAAAAAGAGGGAATTGATTACACTGAAACCTATTCACCAGTGGCCAAGTTTGCATCCATAAGGATAATTTTGTCCATAGCAGCTTTCTTCGATCTTGATGTATGGCAGATGGATGTAAAACTGCCTTCTTGAATGGTAACTTAAAGAAACCATTTATATGATTCAGCCAGAGGGTTATGCCACAGATAGTGACAAAGTATACCAATTGAAAAAATCCTTGTACGGACTTAAACAATCACCAAGACAATGGTATTTGGCTTTTCATAATGCAATAACCAAGATTGGGTATGTAGCCAATCAGTTAGATCACTGTGTTTATGTTTGAAAAAGTGGGAGTCACTTTTGTATTCTGTCGTTATACGTAGATGATATATTATTAATCAGGAATAATAATAAAATGATAGCCAATTTGAAAAGTTGGTTGTATACTAACTTTGAAATGAAAGATATGGATGAAGCCTCATATATTCTAGGCATTAAAATTACCCGAGACAGAAAATCAAGAATTCTCAGCTTAAATAAAAAAAGATACATTGACTATATCTTAAAGAAATATAAAATGCATGACTCAAAACCCATTGGTACTCCTGTTGCTAAATAAGTAAATCTGAGTAAAAGTAACTGCCCATCCGAAGGTTAACAAAAACTGGACGTGCTATATGCTCAAGTTGTTGGAAGCTTAATGTATCTTATGTTATGTACAAGACCGGATATAAGCTTTGTTGTTGGTCTTGTAAGTAGATACCAAAGTAATCCTGGTTGGCCTCACGGAAAATCAGTAAAAAGAATATTCTGATACTTAAAAGGTTTCAAAGGCTTACAACTATGTTTTCTAGCTGATATCCTTGATTTAATTGGATATTTTGATGCTAACTTTGCATGATGCAAAGATGACAACAAATCTACCTCTGGCTACATCTTTCTCTTTAGAGGAGAAGTTGTTGTATGGTCCTGTAAGAAACAGGACTGTGTAGCTCAACATACTCAAGAGGCTGAGTAAACCGCATGTAATGCAACCGCGACATTTGGAGTCTGAATCAGTAGATTCATAAATGATTTAAAACTAAATCTAGAAGTTGAACCTGTGCAACTATTTTGTGACAATCAGGCTGTCATTTTCTTAATGAAAAGTGGAGTTGATAGATCAAAAAGCAAGCATATAATGGTAAAATATCATTACACACATGATATGATTGAGCGAAATGAAATAATTGTTGATTATCTACCAACATCAAACATGATAGTTGATCCTCTTACAAAAGGAATCCTTGAGTATCTATTTTCAAAACATGTTGCTCATATGGGTTTAAGATATTTATGATTACGATGAAAATCCTTAAAAAGGAAAAATTGTATTCTCTAAGGAAAAACCCACAAAAATGAGAGCAAGCCCAACAAATTTATGGCCAAGTGGGAGTTGATAGTCTATGTGACCATAAACCGCATAGATCGGTCTCATCCATGAACGAGGGCTCGTTCGTGGATGAACCTGGACCTTTTTCTAAACCGTTTTTCAAAAAGCATCCTTATCAAAATCCTTGGTCCACCAAGATCCTCTCCCAGCTAACGCAACTACTCGTCGAGCCTGAGAGAATCCAAGAGAAAAATCAGCCCATAAAGAGGCGTGTTCGGCATACAAAAAGAGAGAGAAAGACTTGAAATTGAAGCTCTCTTGAAGCAAACCTCAGAAAAGCCTTCCATCTTTTCTTTTTCTTCTTCCGCTATGGTTTCCTCTTTGTTGATCTATCAGGATGCGATTGAGAGATTCCTCCTTCATCAAGGACCAACAAACTGTCCTTGCAGATGGAGGAAAAAGAGAGATATTAATACACAGACACATAGACCTACACCCAAAGTAATAAAACTTTGGGGTTAAATTGTTGTAAGTTGTACAAGAAACCAATATCCAGATCAAACCAAACTTGAATGTGTAGCTTACATTCAAATTCCATACAAAAAATAATAAGTTATTTAAATAGATAAATCATAAACCATGCACTTGATATAAAAGAACTTATAAAATCCATGTATCGCAAAAAAATAATAATAACAATATGTTAAGTTCCATTATGTCAACACTTTTGAGATGCCAGAATTACTTGTGTTTGTCAAATTTCATCATCAAAATTTAGAGCTACTTTGTGACGGATATTCCTTTCTTTAACCTTGTTCACTCCAACCACAATGTAATCAGGTCTGTTCGATGTGAACGACACTTTTCTTTTTCCCATGACATTATAAATGGCTCACCAAGAGCTGTTTAAATTCGTTTCAAATGCCTCCAAGGCGCCCCTGAGATGGGTTTGATTTCTGTTTTCGCAAAAAATTTAAAAATTGGATTCTTCTTAAAATGCTATTATGTGACAAAGACCACAGGCCAATGCATGAAGCTGGAGCTTGGATCTGGGTCCACTTCCAACCACTTGTACTGAACCATGCCCGACTGAACCTGGCTTAAACAGGTGAATATAATGTTGGTTCCTATCAATGGAAACACCAAGTAGGTCTGAAAATTAACCGAGCAGCTAATGGTTCGACTCAGTTCGGCTTGTCCCAGGCTTGTTCATGTTATGTTCGATTAGATGGCGAACTGGAATTTGGAGACCACAAATTTAAGTGTCACATCGTGGACATATGCAGAGTTAGGTCTCAGATTGATGGATCATATGGATTAAGAATGGGTGACCTGGTAGAAAGTGTTTGATTGGTTACATGGGGATTAGTTTGGATGAAAATTTTCAGGAAAGAAGCGAAGCATAGTTCTGTATCTGCTGTTGAGGAGGTGGTCAAAGAGACTGTCTCCAAGAGCTATGAAGCAAGCAAGCAGACTGCAGAGAGTACTACAAAATAGGCTGGGGAAGTTGTCCAGATGACGACAGAGAAGGACCACGGAAATCCACTATTATCTTAACAACAACAGTTTATCTTGGATACTTGGTAGTTTTAAGTGAGCAAAAATAGTGTGAAATTGTAGTCAGTAGCTTAAAAAGAGTGACGGTTTCTGGCCACATGAATTATGATTCCTTGAGAGGAAATTCCATGTGGAGGCCCTTTGACAACCTTAGATGTATGGCAAAGAAAACTCCCATGAACAGTTCTTTCCAAAACACAATATACCAGAATACCCTGTTTTAAAATGTAAATTACCTTTATGCTCTCTCATTTACCTTGTATTTTTGCTCTAGTGGTTCAAAATAAAAAACTTATTATGCTAGATTGAAATTGGTCACACTATATGTAAAGATATGTGTGGGCATGAGATTGTAACCTTTTTGCTCCTTTCTTAGAGTCTGAATGTTTCCTTATTGATCAATTGTTCATGCTGTGAAGAATCATGGCTGCAGCTGTTTGTTGCTGCTTACTGAAGGAAAAAAAAAATAAACATGGTAGGACGTGAGATATGACCTAGGCATAGCATAAAGACCATGGTTGGTCTTGAGATATGGTTGGTCTCTTCAACTGACAGCATGAAATAGTAAAGACTCGAGTCAACTCAAACCTATTTTATCCAGATATTCATGAATAGTTTCCTAGGAGCGAGAAAAGAATCAATCTATTAGGAAACACCCAGTCTTCAAAATCTTCCTCTTAGAGAGAATGTTTCCAGGAAGATAAGCTTGAATCTAAGGTGCTGGTAGGTCTTAATAAACCTATCATAGGCAAAACCACAACTGGGTCCTATAAGGATGATGTAAACCAGATCTGAACCAAACACAGTAAAATAATAAGTTTTCAGAATTTTTATGTTAACATATTTTAGATCTTAATTGAGATTTGAGTCGGATGACTCGAGTCTTGTACTAAATTTCATAAATCAAGCCCAGTTAATTACCAAAATGGGATCCTATTGGAAGGTTCTGGTATTAGGTATAACTAAACCTACCATAGGCAACACCACAAGTGGGTCCTGTAAGGATGATGTAAACCAGACCTGAACCAAACACAGTAAAATAATAAGGGTTGAAGAACAGGAAAAAAAACCCACAATTGCTTTGAATGATCAGCAAATAAAAGCTGTACAAAAATAGAAAAATCTCCATAGAATGCAGAATTGAGCTACATAAGTATTAAAGTTACAAAAACCTACGATATAGAATATAGATTGCAGTGAAAAAAATGCCAAACAAACTATTTGCTCAATGAGAAAAAGAGGATGTCTACCTTTTTCCATGTCCTTGACACTTGACTCAGAAGGGAACCTGTTAGCCTCCATTGGTTAACCCACAATGGCTATTCTGGAACCGGATCGATTTTCGGATCACACAGTTTCACAATCATAATCATGATATAAAACATGATATAAATCATAATATGCAATAGAATACACATCATGATTTCAGCAGATCGAAACATAAACAGGGAGCAGGCATGTCGGGTTCCGCATAACACCAAAATCCAGATAGCAGCATATGAACAAGCAGATGCACAGAACACAATAAACACAAGAGAAGCATGTTAATACTGTATAAAAGGCTAAGGCATACGAAAGTACTCCTCTTAGAAAAGATTTGCCTCTACATACAGTGCAAACAGGGTCCGGCGTCCCTCCCCCAAGATACAATAGCCTCGGTGATCTGGATCGGTGCACGCCGATGGTAGATCACCCTTCGAAAACAACCTCAGGAAATACAATGGCAGACCTCACAGTTTTAGCAAAGCAAGAGAGAGAGAGATGATCGAGAGTACATCCGTCCCCTTGGAACCTCTCTAACCACGTTTATATAAACGTAGAAGAGATTTGTTCGACAGGACATGACTCTTGAAGAGTTGCCCATTTTGAATAGACATGACCCTTGCAAAGAGTTAATAGATTTGAACAAGTGTGACTCTGCCAAGGGCACCAGTTCTGAACGGGTGTGACTCTGCCACCAGTTCCAAAGACTCTTTTTCTTTATATAATCCAAGGAAAAACAGAAAATCGAGGCAAAAAGATATATTGGTCTTGAATGGATATGGCCCTAAAGGGCCAATTACCCGAACCTGAACCGACCCGACACGGCACGGCAAGCGGGCGCGCGCGTGTGGTAGTCATCCCACCCTCTTGTTCTCGGAAACAAGTGTAAGAGTTTACATGTGGATTATAAATCCCACAACAAACTCAAACACGATCAATGTGGGACTATTCCACACCATCAAAACCAAACCTTTTTCAAAAAGGAAAAACACCCCACGTTTCTTCTTGGAATTTCCTCTCCTCTCTCTTCTTGCACCTAACATTATGCTCATAAGATCCACAAGCTTCCTTCACAAGAATATCAGTAACATACTTACGTGAGGCTTTATATATATATATATATATATATAGAGAGAGAGAGAGAGGGCCTTATCTAAACACGAAAGAGATCTTATAGGAATTTTCTCTCTCTTTCTAGATAAGCGCTCTCTCAAGATAAGAAAGAGATCTTAGAGGAATGCAAGTCCAATGTAAATCACAGAAAATTGACTGAAGTCAACGAACAACGGCTGAATGCATTAAAAAATTACCTTATGATCAAACTGAAATAAGAAACAAACTATAACATTTAAAAATTGCCTTATGAGCAAATAAAAAAGAAACAAAAATGCTCTCTCTCTCTCTTGCGCACGCGCGTGATAGGGCGTTTCCAAGCTTTCTCTATGTCACCCCCTCTTTCTTGTCATTGCAGTCTGATTCACTCACTGTGTAGGGATGGCAGTGGACCAGGGGAAACGGGCCCCGCCTTGCCTCGCCCCGTTTGGACCGGGGATGGAGGACATGAAACGAGGATGAAGGCTAAAATCAAAACCCGTTCGGGGATGGACTTACGCTTTCCCCCACCCCGCCCCATCCCCGTCCCGATCCCCTCCTTGCCCCACCCCGTCCCGTCCCTGATCTGTCTTTAGGGATGGCAATGGACCAAGGGGAAACGGAGCCCCGCCTTGCCCGTTTGGACCGGTGATGGAGGTTAAAATCCAAACCTGTGCGGGGATGGAGGTCCGGATTTTGAGATGGCAGAGGTGGAGACCTTGTCCCCCGCCCACTGCCATCCCTATTACCGTGGGCATGAGAACAATCTTTTTATACATACTTCAAAATGACATCCATATCCGACATTACTTTGGTGTCATTTTCAAAAAGTTTCTAAAGCAAACACTTTTTATGCACCAATGCCCTTATTCCATTTTTAAGTAGTAAGATTGATTTTCATATCATATAGTCACCCACCATAACCATCATATGTGAAACACACAGCACAATCCAAGTTGACTGACTAACAGAAATGCTAAGACGCATAACTCATCATCACACCATGCAGCTTCGTAGTGGACTTGGCACCCACAATCAAGCAAAACAGATGAACAGGGTTTTGATCTCTTGAGTTTAAGTAAATTTATGAGTTCTCCCCAGATAAGATAAAGTAACCACTTATATTATTTAAAGACCTATAATTCTCTAGATATCATACAATATACCATTATGTTTCACCAGGCAGATTGGATTAGGGCTTGGAACTCGCTTGATCTGGAGTCACCAAAAATTGTTGATGACAATCTACAACCCAAATGGAAGCCAAGTGTTTTGTGGTTCAAAAATGCTGAAGCTCATCTCAATCATCATTTGTCAGGGCTCTTTGAAGCGCCACATAAAATATTTAGCCAGAGCTGCTCCTGTATAAGGATCAAGGCATTGTACCGTAGCAGGAGAATCCACCGTTTCCGCTACCAAAGCATCTTTCTAGGTGGAAAATGATTTCCTGAAAGCTTGCTCCCTGAAAAAATACTTTTGCTTTCATGTCTGCTTTTCTATGTATAGTAGCCCTTATAATCATCTCATTTGCTTCTGCTAAATACTTTGAGTTGCCTCTTTAACTCTTTGAAGATCCACATAGTTTGCACAAGAGAGAGTCAGATATATGACCCAAAACATAGAAATTTGCATAAGCACAGAAAAAGGTGCACAGCAACTTGATTGAATTGATAACGGAATTCATGTAACTTGTGCCACAAATATGAGAAAAGAAAACGGTGCTATCTACAAAGCAGGTTGAGTTATATCACACCTCATTTGATCTATAACTACTACTTCCTTTCAAAGTTAAATCAACAGTATATTACAATAAGGTTCATTAAGTAGGCACTCTTGTTGCTCTTGCATCCTCCCCAATGCCATGTATGAATTGACACCAAAAAAAAAAAGGCCAAAATTTTAAGAAACTGATTGATGCTCTTCTGTCCACCAAAGATTGCGCCAGAACAGGGGAAAAAAAATGCCACCGATTAATCATTGACCAACCATGCGGCTACCATTACAGCATCGTAACTAGGAAAACATGCATGGTGACCATCAGTCCCAAACAAACCTAATTTGATCATTTTTCAACTCTTTGGAATATCTACCATAATACAGTCCATACGTCAATAACTCAAACAGCAATAACCCCTATAAAAAGTACACGGCAGCAAGCAACAAACATTCAAATATTAGTAATATGGATCCCTCAAAAGCTAAAAGAAAAACACTTGCAAAATCAGGACCAACAAAAGTTACAGCAGCACCAGTGAGAAAAGAAGGAAGCACACTAACCACAAATCTGTTGGGTTTCCCTCCTTATTCAAGCACCGCTGCCGTCTCTTTCTAGCACGTCGCCTGATCTTGTTGAGGATGTTTTTCCTATTCGCTGGATAGCGATTTGTAGAAGTCCGCTAAGCTAAATGATGATTCAGTTGTTCAGAAGTTTGTGGATCAGCTATTTGTCGGTGACGATTTATGGTTATTGCATGGAGTTGCGTAAGTCGATTTCGTATTCGCTGCATAGCGATTTGTGGTTATCACGGGATAACGATTTGTATTGTCTGTCGGACATCGATTTGTGGTATCACTGGATAGTGATTTGGGGTATTGTTGAATGGCGATTTGTGGCTTCAACTGAAAGTCGATTTGTGGCATCACTACATGGTGATTTGTGGTCATCGCTGGATAGCGATTTATGGCATCGCAGCATAGTGATTTGTGGTATCGTTGGAATAATGATTTTTGCTAAAGGTATTTCTGGTGCTTTGTAAGTTGTGAAAGACGTTTAGTCTTTTCGCATTTAATGCGGGTCTTATCCCCTATAAATATAGGATGGATGAGAGAGGAGACAAGACTTTTTCAGTGAGAGCTTTGCAAAGCGCAAAAAGGAAGAAAGTGTGTGGAACGCTTTTTAGGGCACCGAAAAGGTGCGAAGAGAGTAAGAGCAAGAAGTGTTGCTACACTTCTTTCAGGACAGCTTCGTCAAGCTGGTTCTTCAGATCATTTGTTCCTTGTTCTTCAGTGAAGTATATTCTCTTGTTCATTCGTTACACCTTGCGTTTTTATAAGGCATATGCCTTTTGACCACAAATCTGTTGGGTTTCCCTCCTTATTCAAGCATCGCTGCCGTCTCTTTCTAGCACGTCGCCTGATCTTGTTGAGGATGTTTTTCCTATTCGCTGGATAGCGATTTGTAGAAGTCCGCTAAGCTAAATGATGATTCAGTTGTTCAGAAGTTTGTGGATCAGCTATTTGTCGGTGACGATTTATGGTTATTGCATGGAGTTGCGTAAGTCGATTTCGTATTCGCTGCATAGCGATTTGTGGTTATCACGGGATAACGATTTGTATTGTCTGTCGGACATCGATTTGTGGTATCACTGGATAGTGATTTGGGGTATTGTTGAATGGCGATTTGTGGCTTCAACTGGAAGTCGATTTGTGGCATCACTACATGGTGATTTGTGGTCATCGCTGGATAGCGATTTATGGCATCGCAGCATAGTGATTTATGGTATCGTTGGAATAATGATTTTTGCTAAAGGTGTTTCTGGTGCTTTGTAAGTTGTGAAAGACGTTTAGTCTTTTCGCATTTAATGCGGGTCTTATCCCCTATAAATATAGGATGGATGAGAGAGGAGACAAGACTTTTTCAGTGAGAGCTTTGCAAAGCGCAAAAAGGCAAAAAGTGTGTGGAACGCTTTTTAGGGGACCGAAAAGGTGCGAAGAGAGTAAGAGCAAGAAGTGTTGCTACACTTCTTTCAGGACAGCTTCGTCAAGCTGGTTCTTCAGATCATTTGTTCCTTGTTCTTCAGTGAAGTATATTCTCTTGTTCATTCGTTACACCTTGCGTTTTTGTAAGGCATGTGCCTTTTGACCACTTTCTAATCTTTGTAAGAAGATAGTGGAAGGTGTTAACCTATCGGTCGTCGTAGACGTACCTCAGTTGAAAGGGAACCACGTAAATCATTGAGTATTGTTTTGTTTCCGCTGTTGGTTTGGTTTAATTACTTTCACTGTCATCGTCGCATTATTTCCATCGATTCACACTTGTGGGGAAGACTCGATCCGTCTGTTTGTTTCCGCAAGTCTACGTTCTGTTTCCCCAACAAAATTCGTGGACACATTTGGTAGATTTTCCATTCTTCATAATAAAAGTATCACCAGCCTTCCGTAAATCAGACGAATCGATACCAATCTTCAGAAGAAATGTTCGATCTTTGCTTGCGCTTTCACGGGTAAGAGATCCTCAACCACAAGGGAAACCAGAAATGCCCAAACTACAAAAACCAATTTTTAACAATTATAAATTTTCATTTAACCCACCATTAAAAGAGAAAAAGATAACCAACAATGCAGATGGAAAGAAGGAGAAAAAGAAGAGTAGAAGGTACCCACAAAGTGGAAACGCTAAAAACGTCGCAAACTAAATTCTATTCATCAATTTTCATCAAAACCAACATGAAGAAAACACCCAAATTTGTGGAAAGAAAACGCTTACCCACGCCAGGATACACACAAAATCGAAATGGGTTTTCAAGAAAAATACCTCACCTAAGAGAAAAGACTCCTTTAGAGAGCGATTTCGTGCAGAACGATCCAATAGGAGAGATCTACCGCAACCTTCTTGCATCACAGGAAATCGATGTCTTAAGGGTTTTAGCAATTCCCAAAACCCTCCTCCTCCTTCGCCTCCCACACACATTGTGATCAAATATTACACTCGAAAAACAATTCCCGGGAGAAATCTATGCTGAGGAATTCAAATGGTCGTCTCGCAAATATTGTTATCGGCATTTTCTCGGCAAAGGAAAATCTCGCGATAAATTAATTTTTTTGTTTTCTTGGTAAAATACCGGCATATTTAAATTTCAAAAAAGCATCAGAAATATAAAAATTATAAAACGTTAAGAATATATAAAGTATATATGTGTCAATAATGAAGCACAATATTTTGAAAATATCAAGTCTTTTTCGAGATTATATCAGTTTTTTCTGGCGATAAAAATGAGGGATTTTCAATACATGGCCGATATTTGTCACTGTGGTCTGGTTCGGCTGATTAAACTACATATGGTACCTAAGGGCAAGTTGGGAAAAGAGAAAGATGTAGAAAAAGTTATGCAAAATGGAAAATTAGTATGGATTTTTCGACCCTTCCAAACGAGAGACTTTAGAGAAAGATAAAAATGGAAAATTAGTACAGTTTTTTTTTACCCTTTCAAGCGAGAGACTTTCACTGAGAGAGTTTTTCTAAAAAGAACACTTTCTGATAGAAAACAATCTTTCATGGGGAGTGGAGGAATGTTTTCTACCAAGAAAAAATTTATTTTTACTCTCCCACAACCCATCTCACCACCACCACCCGGCCCCCTCCTCTCTCCCATTTTTACATTCTCCCGTTTTGTGACATAGATTATTTTCAAGAATCAGTAGAATACGCTTACAGGAAATATGTTTTCCCGAGTGTGAACTAGGTACTTTCCAATGTTTTTTGTAAATCCAACCCTGTAGATGCTTCACAGTTCATTTGCTAAGAATCGGATCATGTATTTTTAATTAAAAATATATGATTTTTGGATGCTAGAATATTTACAATAATTCTAAGTTGTCGATTTTCAAGCCTTAAACGATCTTTCTTATGTGTCATAATCAGTCGATCCGGGAGCCGGTGCATGTAGATGACATCCGTATGGTCAGATTTAAGATAAAATGCCCACTAAAATATCTGTTTATACTCAGATAAACACATTTTTTTATAGTCATTTGATTTTTTTTTTTGATAGTCAGATTAACACATTTTTAGTAACCATTTACTCTTATTTTAGGATCCTGAAAGAAGATCCGAATGTGCATTTAGGCCAGATTTGGATTTGCTTCATCAGATTATTTTTTTTATTCGGATCAAAAACCCTTCCCAATGTGCTTTCACATGCAAGAATCCTAAATTTAGTGTTTTTTTCACCGGATATAGGTTTTTCATCTTTACTTCCTGTGTGGTTTTTACATGCAAAAAATCTTTATTTTAATTTATTTTCACTGGATATAGTTTATTCATCTTTACTTCGTATTTGGATTCAACCCTACCTGATCGAATATGTTGCAAATCATATTCGGATTAGAATCCACTGCTTGTATTGCAGACTGTATTTTGGATCTGGCATGATCCGCCCCGTATCCAACTTGGTGGCACCCTTGCTCACAAGCATCTCGAAAAGACAAATGAGAGTCAGGTAGCTAACGAAGCCTATTCGTTCCTTAAAAACACGATACTCTAAAAAATATCACAACATTACCTTTTCTTTCAAGGAAAATTAGTTGCATTATTATGATGATATTAACAAGATAAAAACACTTAAATTTTTATATTTGTATATGCTTCTTTATAGTTTTATATTGAAAAATATTGGTTACATTTGAATGTGATATTCTCTCTAGTAGAGACCAATTTTTTTCACTTTTCTTAATTTTTTGCCAATCAAACTCTACGGATATGATTTATATGGTTTTGTTTAGTAAAAAAAACATGTTTTCCAATTGTGTTGTGTAAGTAGGTTTTTTAAGAGCCTCAAAAATCAATGTTATTCAAAAAAAAAAAGACCAACTTTCATTTACAATAAAAAATAGTTCTTACATCAAAACCACTCGATTTAAAGTGTGATTCCTAATGATCCAAATGGTGTCAAATTCATATATGAATCAAAATGATCATATAAAAGTGAGACCTAGGAGTTTCTACTACAGAATATAGTACAAAGTGTAGCCAATGTGGTTGTGTGTGTGAGAGCGTGCAAGCAAAGAGAGTGTAGTTTTTTTTTCGACAGAGAAAGCTGGGGTTAGGCCGACTCCTACCAGTTATACAACCATACCATTGGGATTCAAACTTGCAACGTCCCCGCACAAGGTGACATGCACTAACTGCTCTTGCCAGACAAGCGAAGAGAGCGTGTGTAGAACTACCATAGCATATGGTAGTATACCTTTTGGTTTACATAGATCTGGTCAGTATGACCCCAAGATTATGTTCAGGGCCATATTTCTTTTTCATAAATTTTAAGATACTGGTTTTTTTATTATTTGGAATATTAAATATTGTCATGTATTGGAGATGTTGAAGCCTACTAACATGGTAAATAAATCTTGCTAAATACATTGCTATGGTTAGATTCATAATTTGGTGTCTAAATTCATCCCAACAAGAGCAGACACAATGGTATGTTATTGGTAAATTTTTTTTAAGTCAAACCTTGCAAATGTGATCTACATGGTTTGCGTAGTAGCAAATGAGTTTTGGATCATGTGTTTGTGTTTGCAACATGTATAAAGGTCTTACAAGGCCTTCAAATGTGTAAGCAGTACATATATAACCATATATGTACAAAAACCCATAATAATGGATGCCCAATCATTGGACGCACGGTCAACACCCGTCGATCTTGGTGGATTTTCTATGGGTGAAAAAACACTCTTTAGTGGCGGTTGTGACCACTAAAGGGTGATTTTCCCTTAATGCTTCGGGCATAACAGTGGACAAAATGTCATCCACTGTTACTGCTGTGTGAATGTATATATATATATGAGTCACTGGAATACTACAATATGATAATCGGGATAACTCAGGAGAGAGAGAGCAACAAGGAAAGAGAAAACCACAGAGCTTTTTCTTCAGAAGTCAGTGTGTCTCGGATCTCTTTAACCTCAGCCCTAACCACGCTTTCATAAGAGCCCGTTACGGAATCCGAGGAGACGTGGCCCGTTAACAAAAATCAAAGAGTCGAGATTCGTTAACAGAATCCGAAGAGCCATAACAGGCACGAACTACGAGGAGTCGTGACCCGCCTGTTAAAGAATCCAAATATCCACAAAAACTTTGAGCAAAAAGATATTTTGGTTTTGATTAGATATGACCATAAAGGGCCAATTACCCGAACCCGAACCCGACCCGAGCCAGCACGGCGGGCGCGTGCATGGTAGTCATCCCAACCTCTTGTTCTCAGGAACAAGTGTAAGAGTTTACATGTGGGTTATAAAGCCCACAACAAACTCAAATACCATCAATATGGGATTATTCCACGTCATCAAAACCAACTTTTTCCAAAAAGAAGGAAAACAGCTCACGTTTCATATTTGAATTCTCTCTCCCCACCCTTCTTGTGTGTTAGATGTTTAGAAACTAATAGTTGGGATGTGTTTTTATGCATTTGGGATAGAAAGTCAGGCTCTCTATCTTTTTTTTTCTGAAAGGCAAGTCTGGTTAGGCCGACCACTACCAGAAATCTCTTAAACCCCATGTGGGGGAGGGATTCGAACCTGGGCCTTCAGCTTGGCACAGGACCCCGCTTACCACATGGAATACCACCTCGGTGGTAAGGTCCTCTCTCCTTTGTATTTGCACTAAAGAATGAATTTGATAGCTACCACCTCCTAAATACAGGTGGTAGCTGCCGAATCCAGGATTTGACCGCTGCTACCTTTTCAAATGCATAATCTGCGTCTGACTACAAGTTTCCAAACAGAGCATTAAAACCCCTCAACCACCCTCTGAGCCTTGTGGCAAGGGCAACTTAAATATCGAACTCTCAACGTTTTTCAGCTTGAAGGCCTTAAGATGATACACCTAGCCAAATGTGCAGGGTCCTTGTGGGCAGTTGGAAAGAAACTGGTTTATTTATAAGGTGATAATACTAAGAACTTCAAGATTTAAAGTCCTCATATAATAACTTTGTTTCCCAAAGATAGATGTTCAGATTTCCCAAAATCTCCCATCATTCTGTCTGGAAATCTAGTGGCTCTATGCACGTAGCAGCCTCACTACAGTTTTTTTTTAAGGGAAGCCTCACTACCCTAATTTGATTCTTGGTATTTCATAAGTAGGGGTGCAAACGGATTGGAGCAAGATCCAAATATGTATCCAAGCTACAAACAACAGACTCGAATCTGGATCTATAACCGATCAGGTAGGATTGAATACAGATCCAAAATATGCTTTAAAAAAAAAAAAGAATACATATCCAAAATACATGTGATAAAACTGGATCCAGTAAAAAAACTACTATAAATAGCCTTTTTATATGTAAAAGTGCAATCGGGTCAGATCTTGATCGGAATCTGAATTAGACCCAACCAAAAAGACTGGTCTGATTCCGAAAATGAAAGTGATGAAATCCAGATTCAATCCCACTACAGATTTGGATCGTTGTTTTAAGGATCTAAATTTGAAAATAGTATGCAAGATTTGGATGAGATATCTGACTAAGTTTGAAAGGAACAAATCCTACAATTTGATGTATGATGTGAACCATCCTACTTTTAATCCTAGTCGTCCAACCAACAGCTAGGATTAGATGCATTCTTTCTTGAATATCAGCTAATGCTAACTTTTCATATGCATCATTTTGGACAGGTAAGATCGACATAGATCCTCTGGCATCATATGTCCTAGAATAGGATCCTTTTTTACATCTAATCTCTTTTCACCCTTACTCGCCGTTGCCAGTTATTTGAAAAAAATAAACAGAATAAATGACAGCCATGTAATTTTAAAAAACTTAGCACCAACAACAATTTGCTGCCAGTGTAGAAGTTCGGCTTTTTTTCCTCATTTTTTATTTATCAGGACACGTTTGGAAGTAAGAAAAATTCGTGTAAGAAAAAAAAATCTGCTTATGAGAAATTTTGATATGATAAAATTTTCAAATGAAAAGTTTTCACTTGTTTGTGTAGCATGACAAAAGCAGAGTGAAAAAATATAAGATGTGAGAATCCAAATACCATTTTTTAGATTATACCAATAATCAATTTCTATCATAATACAAATAATCATTTTTTTTTTTAGAATCCAAATACCATTTTTTTCATCCAAAATGCATGATCCAAGTATGGATTTCTAATAGATCAATCATGCTGAACAAATTTATGGGGTCAGAATTTTGAAATAATATCACAAATCAATCATGATAAATACACCTGCAGGGTCGAATTTGCAAAAAAACATTGAAAACACCATTTCACTCCATTTAGGCAACTACAATACTGTTAGCATCTTATATATATATATATATATATATATATATATATATATATATATATTAACTAGAAATATGACAACTACCCTACAAACTGGGTTTCATACACTTTTTCAGCAAATCCAACCATGCTGATGTATTTGACATGGTGAATTGGCTAGGAATCAACTGTTGGATCATGTATTTTTTATAAAAATTATGATTTTTGGATGATTAAATATTTATGAAGATTATGAACTATTGATTTTAAATCCATAAGATTAACGGTTCACACTGTAAGGTTTGTCTGCAACATCGGTTCGTAGAGGTTGTTTTTGAAGGACGATCCATCGGAGTGCACCGTTCTAATCGTCGAGGCTATTGTATCCTGGGGAAAGGACGCCGGACCCTGTTTGCACTGTATGTGAGGGCAAATCTTCTCTAAGTGGAGTACTTTCGTACACCTTAGCCTTTTACACAGTATTAACATGCTTTTCTTGTTTTTATTGTGTTTTGTGCATATGTTGTTGTCTGGATTTTGGTTTTATGCGAAAACCGTCATGTTTGCTCCATGTTCATGTTTCGATCGACTGTCAATCATGATTTCAATACTGTTGTATTTTCTACTTTATGTCATAATGTTGATTGTGAAATTGCGTGATCTGAAAATCGATCCAACAGTTTGACCATAAATCCTATTGCATGCATTATTTGAAATCTGTTGACTTTGTATTCTATTCCGTTGTAAATAAACTATCTTATCATAGATCCATCTTGGTCTTGAAATTGCCTAATAACAAAAACTTCAACTCTAGTCGCCAGTTTACCCATAAGTTTTATGGGTATGCCTTATATACCGCCTTTGGGCAACCCTCTCAACAACTAAGAGATCGGTAATGGTGACCCTCCCTATTGGGAAGGTATCATTTCAATTGAGATAATGAAAAAGCATTTCATCTTGTATTTACCAACTGCATTAACTCCCATCCCAGCTACTATAGTTTCCAAACAGAGCCTTACTGCTTAAATGGTGGACCATATGATAGGGCATCATTCTCTCTTGGGCTCCGTCCCTGAACTGAAATCGATTCTCTTTCAATATCATAAAAAAAGCTGCAGTTCTTCTCAACCAAGCCTTTTCCATAACAATATGATACGAAAATTTAAAAAATATTATTTTTTTGAATGCATGAAATCAGATAAAGCATCTAATCCATTGACCTTCAATTCATACAGTTCACTGTAGCAATGGCCTTCTTTCTACCTACTGGGGTTATAAATATTACACTCAAGGAAAGGGTGCAAAGATGTCATGGGAATAGTCTCACAACTTAAAGATTAAAAAGAAAAATGAATTACAGATCAATGAGCAGAGTGCCCATGCACCTTGAATGAATCCATTTGAGGGGACCACCCAAATCTTAAAACCAGAGTGATCTGATTAACGTGACCCTTTCTTTGTGGGCCATGTTCCTAATTGAAATACGGCAATGGTCCTAAAACTTACAATATGTATGATCCCATCAGTACAGACTCAGTACCTAGGGATCCCTGATGTGGGTCATCCAATCTCCAAAGGATGTTGATAATTTATCATCTTTTGGTTAGCCATGTTTCTGCATGAAATGTGGTCCTACTGAGCTCTCACCCATTTCTTTGCAACAGTGTCCATTGCCCAAGTTATCAATCTTACCCATGGTTGTGTAATTCAAATAAATAAAGAAGCATGGCCTAGTAGTGCACTGATTAATTACTGCACCATTTTCATGAGAGCGGATAATCATCAATCCACCGCACATCTCACTTGATGGAAATGCGAGTGGGCTCCACTCTCACAATCCCCAAGTGACATGCACAGTCACTCAGTTAAATGTGGGGGTTGATATTGAATACAACTGTTGATTGCTTATATACAAAGGTGCAGCAAGGCCTGAAATCACTAGGGGAGGTTCCATCCAGTCAGAGTGCCCCCACCAGTATAAGTTTATTGAGTTATAGACACAATAATAGCAGGGGGGCATTTAGGAGGTACCCACTAAGTAGGGGAGGGAGGAGGTTTTAGCTTTGTGTAGGAGATTTATTCAGCTCAAACCTCCTATCCCATGCAGCTGGTTCGCTTTAAACTTTACACTATAGAGAAAATTGGAACCATTCTTTGAAAGGCATTATTAAATCTGATTCAAATAGACTCCCAAAATCTTTTTGCCCTAAACAAGTACATCATCATGAGATCAATGATGAGTGGTTCAAAGTTCAAACCTCATATGGTAATCAATAGAAATCTCTTAGTGCCATCATCACAGCATTGCAATTATCATGACTCTCTCTCTCTCTCTCTCTCTCTCTCTCTCTCTCTCTCTCTCTCTGGTACATTGTGAGCTGTCCATTTGTAAGATCCTAAAAAACCTATATGTAAGTCATAATCACATGATTTAGAACTTTTTTTCTACTAAAAAAATGCTTAATGATCGTATTTATAGGGTCTCATCAACAAAAAAAAACTTAGGAAATTTGAAAAATTAAAACTTCTATTAGGTGAGAGCAGGTGCTCATAGAGCACCTTATCATTACTATTACTATATATATATATATATATATATATATATATATATATATATATATATATATATATATATATATATATATATATATATATATATGAGAGGGAGAGAGGTCATCAGTGGCATTTTAGACTGCTCTTAAAGAGCTCCTTAGACCGCAGAAAAAGGTCATTCAACTTCAGGCTGCCACAAAAAGTTCTTTTTTGCAGAATCGAGGCACGTATTATCCTGTCCCCATATGAACAAGGAATCACACTTCAATCATTAGATT
Source organism: Nuphar pumila (assembly GCF_984573655.1). NCBI lineage: Eukaryota > Viridiplantae > Streptophyta > Magnoliopsida > Nymphaeales > Nymphaeaceae > Nuphar > Nuphar pumila. Next base: position 126,295,744 of record NC_143254.1, on the reverse strand, counting down.
AAATATATATATTTGTATGAATGCTTGTATAGAAATACCAAAAAAGAACGCCCATAGTGCATCTAAATGCAATAAAATGCTCAGGTTTCTCTCTATTTTTTTGGGTGAAATGGCTTCATCCAAAGGATGCTTTCTATTAAACAAGCAACAATAAGCAGTATGCAGGTGGAGATTTAAGCAGAACCACACGAAACATTGAAAACTAAACATTCCATTAACCTTCTATTCCTAAAACCTGTTAGGAGAGACCAATTATTCACACACTGTGAAGTAAGAACAAATTCATTGTGTGTGTGTTAACTCATGTGTAAGGTGAGAACAAACTCATTCAAGGTAAATTATTGGATCCATACTGTTTCAGCTTTTGCATGCTACAGTTTAACTTCCAGAGCCAAACTGTGCTGGTTAACCACTTGACTGCCTTGTACTAAAAAAGTTACACCTAATAATGGGAGACAATAACTGCAATGACAAAGCGACCTGATGTCTAGAAAGTCTATTTTCAGGGGATATGATCCCCAGTATCCTTTTTTTCCCTTAATATTCTAATGGCAGTTGTGGTTATTCTAGTGAAAACAGTAAGTACTGTGTAGTGTTTGATGGTCCACCCACTTTACCAGTTGGGGTCATTTTCCAGCTTACCATGCTGGTATAACAAACCATGTGGCCCCACAGGTGACAGAACCCTATGAGCATCCGAGGAGATCAACAAGGGTGTAAGCGGTTCTGATTCAGGTTGGATATCTGAAAAATAATAAGATCCAGACTGAATATCTAGTTTTGCATCCAAATCCGAGTATGTGCAAATATATGATTTTAAGGTAGTTGGATCTGAATTCAGTTTCATCTAATCTGCATTCAACTCCAATTCTAAATCCAAACCTGGTTATGTTAGATCTGGTTAGGTTCAATTTGATACTGCCCAGATCGAAACTGAGTCTGACCCGGTTACATCTCTAGACAGCAACACTTATCCAATATATGTGATGATGAATCTTATCAACTGTCAATATGGTAAAAAAAAATGTTAGAAGGAAGCAGTTGGTGATTATCTTCAACAATTCACCAAGATATGTTGCTTTTATAGAAAAAATATATCAATGACAGTAGTTGGAAAGAGGGTCTAATTGATAGCTTCTACTCTTTTACTAATTGAAAGGCATGTTCCAAAGCACTATGAGGGAAGAGTAGGGGACAACACCAATTAGAAAACAGTCTGCATTTGGGGAATTAAAAAAGTGATAAAGACACCCTTGTGATTATGTTAGTTCAATAAATAGAACGCATCTTATCCATTGCTGCCCAAAGGTGACTATAACTTTTTTTATTGTTTTTTGATTAATTTATGAAAAAGCTGCCTAACTTATCAGCTATTTATAAAGAGCTGCTTAATATTTCGATAATTGCTTTAAACTGCCTGTTTTTGTAATTTATGTTTGGAAGGCATGCTTGATCTTAAAATCATTAGTTGAACTTTGTGTAGTAAAACCAGATGACCAAAGAGCCTTCATTGTTGTTCTTGTTTAACAACACATAAGATTGCATAAGATGAGTTCTAAAAAAGACAAAATTATCTTTCATACCGTAGGGAGCTATTTGAAATGCATTAAATAAAGTAGGCAGTTAAACTCAGATGTTTAGCAGTTTTTTGTAAATAAGTTAGAAGGCTTCTTGTAAATTACTGTTGCTGTTTTTTTATATAATTCTTAACCTTGCGACCTCTATAGACCATGAATAATTTTGTGGATGTTGTGTCTGGTTCATGCTTTGTGCAAGATTGGAAGAGTTTATGAGCTTTAGTGCATCAGCATTAATAAAATAGAGACATTTGGGCAGCCAATTAATACAAAGACTTTGCTTTCCCAGGTAGCCTGTAAAGTAGGTCAGGTAGGTCCTGCCATTTATAGCCCATGCCCACTTTAGACAAAGAGTGGGTCTAGTTGGTCAGATGAGGCCGTTTGGAGAGAATCAAATGGGTCCTACAGTACCACCAAGGTGGTATCCCATGTGGTAAGCGGGGTCCTGTGCCAAGCTGAAGGCCTAGGTTCGAATCCCTCTGACGCATGGGGCTTAAGAGATATCTGGTAGGGATCTTCAGATATCTCTTAAATGGGTCCTACATTGACACATCCATCTTTCAATTTTTGCCTTTTTCTGCTATAAGGTTACCTTACCTAACATCCTTGCCACCCAGACCAACTACCCCAGATTCCAAATATTTTATGCATCTTTAAAAAGGAAAGTATCTCTCTCATTAGTTATTACTAGGCGTGCTTGTAGTTAGCCTTTTGTAACAATAATCAATCAAAAAGACCAACGCTGAAGCTCCCTTTTTTCTCTTTTGGGCAGTGCTCCAAGTTATCAAAAGAATCTTTATTTGGTGGGACTCTCTCTCTCTCTCTCTCTCTCTCTCTCTCTCTCTCTAGGCTCGTTTAGACCTGGCTTGTACTCATTAGAGTAAGTAAAAGAGCCGAGCCTGAACAGGCATTCAAGCTTGATTAAGCTCGGCTAATGCAGCCATATAGTGGCCAGTTCTAGGATATGCATAACTTTTGTTAGGTACTCTACAAACCCATTCCAAAGTTTTTTTTTTTTTAAATCAACTCAGCTCAAGATGAGACGAGCCAAGTTGGCGCTTGACGTGAGCCGAGTTTGTACATAGGGTGTTCAAGCTAGAGCAGAGATTGAACATATGTTTTTATGAATGAACCGAACTTTTTTAGCCTAAGCTCGACTCGAGCCAGGCTTGTGTGCACCGCTACTCTCTCTGCAACTTATCTTATGCGCTAAACAAGTTCATGATGAAACTTGTTCTTCCTTATGAGTGTGTAACCTAATGTTTCTCTAATATATTTAAGCATATCAAGTCATCTAACAAAGCCTCTAATCTTACTTTGTGGAATTAAGATTAGCTTGCCATTCAAAAAAAAAACAGATTAGGTTCAATCACATCACACAAATGCAACGGACCTCCGCAACAACCGCGGGGGGGGGGGGGGGGGGGGGGGGGGCTCCGCTTGTCTGGTAGGAGCAGCTAGTGCACGTCAACTTGTGTTGAGACGTTGCAGGTTCAAAACCCAATGGTATAGTTGTATAACTGGTAGGGGTCGAACTGACCCCAGCTTGCCTTTTTAAAAAAAATTGCAATGTACCTCAGCACCTGATCACCCTCCATCTTCTGTTGTAAGCCTGTGAGAGTGGGGCCCAACAGCAGATGGATGGTGATCAGGTGCAGTGGCACATTGCATTCGTGCAATGTGATTGCACCTGATCTCAACACCATTGCATAATACCTAAATTGACGCTTTGGATTGTACCAACATAACCATTTCAAAAATAGGCATGGACATCAAAAGGGTCGTGTGTTTATGGCTTTCATAAAACTGCATCTTTATTTTTTTGGTTATTTTGGAAAAACCACCTCCACCTCATTCACCAAGTTCATCAATGTAGAACTCAACTTCAGTTTCACAACAATAGAAGCACACTTATGTTTTTTTTTTTTTTATGACAAGGAACCATAGTCGAGAACCAGGCCGCTTAATGAGCCCACCCCGCTGCGAGGTAAATCCCAGGTGAGGTCACCGACACCGAAACCTTTAGAGAACCCACTAGTTAAAGGCACCCGCACACTCGGTAGAAATTGATCCTGGGACCAAGGGGTCATCACCTTCTCCCCAAGTCAGCTGCCGACCCTAGCAGGTGACACACTTATGGGTTTCAAATTCTTGACTTCAAGGTCAACTTGGTGATGTACGTCTTATATACATCTTAGCAGCAAAATCGGCATTAATTACCATTAAATCATATATATATATATATATATATATACATTTGATGATTGGTGTGTGTGATAATACTTTATGAGGCACGATCTTATAAACATTTAGAATAGAGGGCAGCACCCTAGCACTCTTGCCTTCCCACTGTCCACTATGCAAACCGGCACTCATGTTTTCACACTGACAGCTCAAGCATTGTACCAGTACACCACAATCCATGGCCTTCATCTCTTAATCATTAAGAATAAATATGGACTATATTGGACAACCCTTGGACATGACCCTTTCTTTTTTTTTTTAAGAGAGCTTGGAAGATCCGAATCTCTCGGATCCCCAAACTTAAGGTCTTCGTTTGGAATGAATTGGAATATGACATGGGTCCCACACTAGATCTGACCTCGATAGGCGTGTCCATGAATCTCAACGAGAACCTTTTGGTGTCCAAAGCCACCTGCAAATTTTTTAATCTTTTTTATGAATTGATACAATTTTTAAATGAGGGTTATCTCTTGCACGCTCTCTTTTATATATAAAGATAGATAGATAGATAGAGATAAAGAGAGAGAGAGGTAGAGGAGGGGGGGCACTTCTATGTTTGACATGATAATAAAAAAACAATAAAACCTTCTAATACAATAAATAAATCATGCTAAAAACACATGTATGATTACATTACCATTTAGTTGCTAAATCCATGAAAACAAGTGTCTACAATTATTTGGTATCATGGTATTAAACAATTATGTATATATATATTATATTTGCACCGAAAAACTATCCTTAAGATCGTAGACCTAATTGCTCTAATTCGGTGTGCCGTACTTATGATTACTGTCCTGACAACATAGTATACATATCCCTTGCTCTCCGAAATCAACACGCTTAGACTTGTGCGGGGGTAACGCCAATGAGATTTGAACCCATACCGATTGGCTAGGCCCTTTCCAACTACGCCAAAGCCTATAAGCCAGTTTTGTTTCTTTGTTTTTTTTTTTTGTGTGGTCACTGCTAATTTGGTGGAAGATGATAAAAGGGATTGTGGTGTAGAGAGTAGAGTTTGCATGGCATGGCATGGGGCTCTCCCTTATCCTAACTCACTAACAGGTTATCAGTTTACCTCACACGCGAAAACTGCAACTCTGGGACACAACAAGCACGCGAAGGTCTTGAACCCCGTATCGAGGCCTTTGGTGGGTCCCACTATGCACAAATTAAACTCAGATGGAAGGTAAAATACCTATTCACCAATGATGTTTTTTTTTTTTCTGAATAATCCTAAAAAGTTTGTCTCCCTACTCACGATTCTATTGGAATAAAGCCTCCAGTCCTTGTTGTCCACCACTTGGGCATGCGGCAAAAGATGCACACATTTGGATGATTTCGGACATGGATTGGATTACTGTTAATGTTTTATATCAAATCTATGTTCAGATCCAGTTGTGCATTTCGCATGTGAAGACCTTGATTTAGTCACGTTTTATCAGATCTTATTCAGATTTGGATGGATTGCACAGAATTAGTATTCATATCCGGATCAGGAAAGATTGGCCCATACCCACTAAAATCACACGATTCAAAATCCATTTCCATGCCATCATTGTAACTAAATATTTACTCCAAACTGATATCGGATGATCCAGAATACCAATTTAACCGCCCTAAGTATCAAAATAACGTGGGGTTGAAAAAAACACCGACCGATACTTTCGTTAAACTTTGCCGAACCTTGTTGTGCGAATCATATTTATGGGAGCAGAATTATGGAGCCGTACTTACTCCTGCAGACCATCTATCATGTAAAAAATCGATGGTCTAGATTTGTCGTACCGTCAGTGGGCCCCGTGTAATTAACTTCTGTCGCACTTCCCGGTCAATACACCGACGAGTTCGTCCAAAATTCGCTGTACGCAAACCACGTACACCGCCCCCATCCCTCGTCTTATATGCACCTGTAAATCACAGTATTCAGACTCACTCTTGCGAAGCCAATACATGCGGCCGACGCCCACATATCTTATACAATTAGAATTGGCTGGGGTTATTGCCTGGAGGGATGGAGTGAACACCCTTCATCTGTCAGACGGACGGTCTGATACATGACTGTGGTGTTATTATATCGGCGCATACGTAAGCAGTGATTTCCCATCGATCTCAAGGGAGCAGTAAGGAGAGAGAATAAAAGTTAAAATCATGGCGAGTTTGAATGATATAAGAAAAAGACCAAATTACCTTCATATAGTATGGTACAAGTATGTTTTTGGTGAATATATCGTGGCTCAAAAAGTCATTTCCTCTACAGCTGTGACGAGGGGACAGAACGTCGGTGAGGCGATTCACGATATTTATGTGGGCCCCACTTTAGGAAAACGACAAGGTGGAGCGGAGCCCGACGACTCGCACGAGGGCCGCGGACTCCAGTGGAGTGGGCCCCGGGAGTTTACCAGGATAGGACACGTGGAAGGATATTTTATCGACACGTGTAGAGAAATTAATGGGGATCGATAAAGGAAGGACAATTTAAAAAAAATATATCGAATTTCTTTGCGTTCGTTCAGGAAACCGCGATTCCCCGCACCGACCTCGCGTGCACCGAGCGTACGGAAACCCTGAAATCCATCTAAAGCCAAAATTAGGCAAATAACCTCCATCGGGTCAGCCGTTGATAAGGGGCTCAAACGGATCGGACCGGAACTAGCTCCGATTGAGTGCCAGTTTATCCAAATCCAACTAGGCGTATCTTGTTTATTTCGGACACATAAAGCAGGACGGGAGATTGATTACCCGAGTAAATCGCTCCCGTGCAGTTCAATTAGGGGAGTAAACGGGTCACGTCCAGATAGATCCGAATCCAAATCCAAAGCTCAAACAGTAGATCCAAATCTGGGTCCTGATCTGAATGAAGAGGTTAGCTTGAATCTGTATCCGAAATACATGCGATAATAATGGATCTGGAAAAAAATAGAACAAAACAAGCTATTTACCTGTAAAAAAATGCATTCTGTTCAGATTTTGATTCGAACAACTCCAAATCCAACTTAAAATACTGATCCAAAGTGCAAACAGTAGATCCAAATCTGGTTCCTGATCTGAATCATATCGGAAGAGGTTAGATTGAATCTGTATCCAAAATACATGTGATAATATTGGATCTGAAAAAAATATAACAAAACAAGCTATTTACCTGTAAAAAAAATGCATTCTGTTCAGATTTTGATTTGAACAACTCCAAATCCAACCTAAAATACTGATCCGAATCTGAAAGTGATCCCATTGAACATATCAGAATCCAATCTGAAGCCACATTCGAATTTTACTTAAAAAATCCATATCTGAAAAATATGCCGGACTCATATAGGATATCCGATCTGTTTGCAGTCCTAAGTTCAATGCAACCAAGCAAAAGTCATCAGGCAGACACAGGCTCACCCGGACCAGTTTGTCAGACCCGACCCAGAGACAAACCTACGCACTGGTTTGGCCTAGATAGTAATGGGTTCACTGAAAACTGTTGACTCATTGAGCCAATATATCATGTATGTGGGCGAGTCTTTTTATTTTTTATTTTATAAGCAAGCTGGGTTAGGCAGACTCGTACCAGATATCTAGCTTAAGCCCCATGTGTCAAAAGGATTCGAACCTGAGCCTTCAGCTTGGCATAGAACCCACATACCATATGGGATACCACCTCGGTGGTGTATGTGGGCGAGTCTTAACAAACTTGGGTGAGAACATTTCTATGCAAAGGCCCCCACAGGAACTGTTATTTAGATAATCCAAAGTGAAATCCAATCCAAGAACAAATTCTGTACATGAACCATGAACAGGGCATGTTCGGGCTCGGCTTGTTTACCAATGAATGGAGCGCCTGGCTCAGCTTGTGCTCAGGTTTATGAGGCTCATGTAAGAACTTTTCATATTATTTATATATGAAATATATTTTTATATATTATACTAAATATATATATGTCATATATTATACTTAATAGTTCATATTTTTTATAAATTTTACATGCATATTCTCTTTCTATATATATTTTATGCTGTTTTTTTTAATATATTACACTTAAAATATATATATATAGATATGTTACACACGAGCTTTCTTGAGCCAAACACCTTGTATTCTGGCTCGACTCAATTAAGCTACACAAGCTGCTTGTGGCTCGGCTCGCCAGAAATAAGAATCGATCCCCAATGCACCCGTGACTCAAGTGACCCACCTCTAAAAGTTAAAAACATGCCCATGCGCCAGCAGGGTTTGATTCGACGCCTTCATCGCAGCACCCTTCACAACCAACCCCACTTGCCACGCGAGCGGCACTGTGGTGGTACCAAAATTAAGCATTCATTTCAACAAACAGACAGACAGAGAATAGAAACCTAACCTAACAGTTGCGTTTTAGACAAGCCTATTGGGTCAACCTGAACCCAGCCCATTGTTGAAAAAAGGGCAAAAATACCATTTTAGATGTGTCTTTGGTGGACACGAGCGGACACGCTGACACATACACTGCCATATATAAAATTATTTTAACATGTTAAACAATATTTTCATATTTTTCAACAAAGATAAATTTTATTATTAAAAATATTTGTATTAATTAAAAAATTCATGTGTCCTCGTATCCTATTTTTTTCAAAAAAAAAATCAAACTTGTGAGTTGGACTTGTGTCACGTGTCTTTATCTCCACGAATCTTTGTGACATTGGCTGACATGAGATCGATGCTCGCACAATTAGGATCTCAAATCTCACTCGGCTCTTCCCTGTTTGAAAAAAAGAAAAACATACCTTTTGGTAGAAATCCAAAATTTAGGTAATTTTCAGATGACTGCAAAAAGTTTATTTATAAGTAATATCACCTCCAATGTTGCCCGTTATGTTTTCAAAAACCTCTCAACCCCCCCTAAGTTGAAGTTAGGAATGGCAATGGACCTGGGGAAATGGGTCCCGCCCTGGGGATGTAGGTTCAAATAAAAACCTGTGCGAGGATGGAGGCAGGGATAGACTTACCCTTCCCCCACCTTGCTCTGGATCTTCGCCTTTCCCCGCCCCACGCCATCCCCGATCCTTCTTTAGAGATGGTAGTGGACTGAGAGAAAACGGCACCCCACCCCGCCTTACCCCGCTTGGACCGGGGATGGAGGTTAAAATCAAAACCCATGAGGGGATGAAAGGTAAGATTTTGAGACCGAACAAGATTTTGACTTTGTATGCCATACTTACAGTCGCTATCCTAATAGCGTAAAACTTGGTGAGCTTAACCCTCGCCCCCAAGAAGAATGCACCTTATAGATTTAATTGGTGGAGTCCTACCCTAGGGCCAGCTGATTCTCACTAATCTTGTTCTCAACTGATAAGAAGCAAATTCTCCTTTGGCCTAACCCTAAAAAAAAAAAATGAAGATGTTGGCCCTCTCTAGTAATTTTTTAATGCCCAACAACAATAAGCATTTGGTGTATTTGAAAGATCAAACAAATAAAACTACTCTAAACAGTAATAAATAAATAAATAAATTATAGATACACTTTTTAAAAGAAACAACGTATAACCAAAACTAAACAAAAGAAAACATGAAAATCGGGCCACTAGAGTACGAGAACTAGGGTATGAGCAAAGACTTTTCATGCATTTCTTTTTTTCATTTTTTTTCTTCAATCTGATCATATGGATATGATCTATGCTTCCTTTTAGAGGGACTAGCTCTTGAATCATTGCATTGTGATGCATAGACAGTATTTTTTTCAAGGCTTAAAAATCGATGGTTCAATTTTTTTTTTATAAATATTCAAACATTTGAAAATCAATAGTTTTTTTGAACAATGACTTGGATGTCATTAATTTTCAGCGCCATATATAACGGACTGCAAACTAGAAAATATAACAAACATAGCCAATTTTCTTTTTTCTTAACAATTTTGCTCTTTTGTTTGGGTCAAAATCATGATGCTTGATTTTTTAGGTGACAACTGGTCTGATTTTTCCAAGTGTCAACTTACATTGCATCTGAATTTTACCTTGCAAGAAGGCAGGCCCATTAAGTGACTTGATTCTCGGTAAGAATTCTTTTGGTCATAAGAGAAACTTAGACAAGTGGTTTGAGCAAGGTGGCAGATTTTTCAAGCGAAACAAGTGTAAATTTGTCAAGAAAAAAAATCAATTAGTCAGATTTGTCAGATTTTGAGTTATAAATTGGTCATGTTTGTGATATTTTGTGGCTGGTGGGGCCAAAAGACATGCTAAAAGAAGACTAAGAGGTGCCATCTATTGTTTTTGACAATATATATATATATATAGGAAAATAAAAACCTCACAAATCTATCAAAAAAGAAACATTTATCCAATTTTCAGTATGTTTTAATTTCTGATCTTACAGGTATGTTCAACATGATTGATTTACTAGAAATTGACACTTGAATCATGCATTTTGATTGAAAAAAATGATATTTAGAGCCTAAAATTTTTAAGAAAATGTAGGTCATTGAATTTTGAAACCTTGTAAAAACATATTCATACCTGAGAATCAAATGCTCCGACAACTGATTTCTATAAAAACAAGTGCATATAGATCACATCTGTAAGGTGAAAATTTTGAAAAAAAAAAACCTAAAATCTGATAAATATTTCTTAGCAAGTAGGTTTGGGAGATTTTCTATTGGGTTGTTTTATGTATGTTGTTAAAAAGACATGATCCAACGGGACTTTGATGCAAGGTAGGATTTGAAAAAAATAAATAAATAGAAATGACGCTCTAGTTTGTATATTTCCAAAAATTCTCACATATGAAAATGAAAGTATTTCCTTAAAAGCGTAAAAAGGACTGAGGTCGTTAGAAAAAAAATTTGAAAAGCAAGGGCGGGGTGTCTCTTAATTAAATGATAAAAGACTTTTGGCGGGCGTTGGAAAATTACCCAAATATCCTTACATAAAAAGAAAATTACCCAAGTACTTTTTTAGTTTTTACCGAATTACTTAACGAAGGTTGCGAATGCGAAGCATTTCCTCACCGAGGGAAGGGGTGAAAGAAGAATCGTGGATCGATGTTTCTGGACTCTCCTTGGCGATCCAATCTGCTTGGAGGTCTCCTCCCTCCCTCTGAAGCATAGAGAAGCGTCCTTCTTCTCTCTCTCTCTCTCTCTGGAGCTCAAGACCCGAAAAGGGATCCAGGTAAGCTTACGATCAGAAATGGGTTAAAATATTTCCCACATACATCCTTCTTCCTTCCTTCCCCCTCTTCTGTTTTTTTTACTGCGTCTGGTTTTCACCTTTTTACCGCCGATCTAGCTCTCGCGGGAGTTTCTTTTTTGTTTTGTTTTCACCGTGGGCTGTCTCGTTTTTACGCCATCCTCGCCATTCCGCCCGCGTGTTCTCGACCTATAAATTGCACGTTATTCAGGTGAATTAGGTAAAGATTCGTCTCTCTTTCTCTCTAAACTCTCTGCGTCTTCTCTCATTCCCGCCGCCTCCTTTTTTCGGCCTTCTTCAGGAATCCTTCCGCTAGTGCGTCGTAGAATCTACGGCCGGCTTCTGCGTTTTCGTTGGAAGGCTGAATTCCGGCCGAACATGCTCGATTTCAGGTGATGTAAGTGAGATTTCACTGATTTTCCGGCATTTGCTGAATTTCTAGCTAGTTTTTGGCTCACATTTTCGGTTTTCTTTCGCGTTCTGAAGGATTGCCAGTTTTTGGCATTTTAGTCGGAAGCCTGAATTCCGGCCAATCATGCTTGATTTCAGGTGATCTGAGTGAGATTCTACTGATTCTCAGGATTTTTCTGAATTTCTAGCAAGTTTTGGCTCACATTTTCGTTTTTCTTTCGCGTTGTGGAGGATTCTTTAGAAATTTGCCTAAAAGCATCGTTTTTTGCTGCATCTCCTTTTGGTTTAGCGACCAGTTTGGGTTATAAGCCCTATATTTCCAGTTATTTTGCTCAAACATCGTTTTTTTCTGCGCCTTTTAGATAATGTTTAGGGATTTCGTACTCTGATTTCGAGTTACTTCGCTTAGAATTTGGTTTAGGTTGTTGCATGAACAGAAGCGCTCTGCTTTTTAACTTTTTTAAGCTGAGCCATCGGATCAATTTGTTGCCTGATTCCGGCGTAGGGAGCAATCTCTCTCCATGCGCTCGTCCTCTCGCTTTATGGTTCCCTCATCTCTGTACGGTCGCTAAATTCCCGCCTTTACTTCAAAGATCTCGGTTTTTCTTCGGTTTCGGTGATAATCTGCTGTTTTTTTACTCGAAAATGGTCTTTGTCAGCTTATTTTAGCTCGAAGATAATATCTGCTGCCTCAAAGCTTCTGTCTTATCTGGTTTTAGTGTTTTTTGCTTCCTCTCGTCTTTGAATTTTGAAATCTTTCTCCTAGTGCAGAGCATTTTCTTAACTTTCGTTCTTATTTGAAACTTTCTTCTTGTTTCTTCTGTTGTTTTTTATCTCGTTTCTCCAAATGGTTGTATGACTTCTGTTTCTGCGGCAGCCTCTCTGATATGCTGCATTATGATTCAGTGTTTTGCAGGAAGACATCTGCCGAAATCAGTGATTCAGGGGATGAGTTTATGGCAAGGTTCGGCTCCAGCTTTGCCTCCACAGACCTTTCTTCAATGCTGATTTGAGCTCTCTCTCTCTCTCTCTCTCTCTCTCTTTGTAGACGTTAATTCTAGAAGAAGAAATCGTCAACCTTTCTGGTGGGCCTTGTGCTTCTATCCCGTGAGTTATCTTGGCTTTCTTTAATCATTGGTCCCCCAACCTACTCTGTTAAATCTAGCGGGTAGGCCTCTCGTTCACCCCTCTTATAATAGAGCCAGTTGTTGCTTGATTCTGTCTTTGTCTCACTTTTTCTTCTCATTTCTTTTAGCTAATTAGAGGGTGTGGTTAGTGGATCTTATCCAGTATTAGTTGATTGATTAGCGAGTCTTACCTTCCCCTTTTTTTCTGGTTCAAACTTCAATTCCTATCTGTTCAATCGTCACCGTAAAATGTGTCAAGAGCATCGTTAATGCTATAGTTCTTCCTTGGTTAATTGAATTATTGGTACCAACAACCTCCGAGTCCCATCAAAGACACACTTTGGCGAAACTATCCGCCATTTGATGCATTGACAAATACTGTTCTCACCGTCGTCTTCTTCCAAAAAAGTCGCTTTCCAAAAATTGTTTATTTTAACAGAAAGAAACATGGCGACGGCCAAGCTAGAAAGAGGGGAATTCAGGGGAGGAAGTTTGGACGGGAAACAGAGGCCCCTGATGCTGAAAGATTTCTTAAACGACACGAGCTCCACACACGTCTCGAACAAAAGGAGGTACCGTCGAAATTCTGACGAATCCTCTACCACCATGAGGTGCCTTCTGGAAATGGATTCCAAGAGCAAGAAGAGAACACACAAAGGAAGCGGCACCGTCCCCTCCAAGCCTCCTTCATCGACCCTTTCTGCACTACACAAGGCTTCGGAGGTCATATTCAAGATTTTCCCTTTCTCCATCCGGACTCCATCTCAACAGGGACAGGGTACCACCATCGTCCGCAGACGTAGCGTCAACAAATTAGGCTCAATTCTCAAAAGGGTGGATTCGGTAAGGGAACCCCATGGCCCGAAAGGAGGCCTTTCGCGAAGATTATCTGATGCCGTGAGAAGCCTCTCTCGGCGGGGCCACTGCAATAAAAGAGGGGCTGAAATCCAAGTTCGGGTTCGAGACATCGTGCGGTGGAGATCGTTCGGGGAGGAAGAATTCACGTACATTCAATACCGCAGCTCTAAAACCCCACCTCGAGAGGAATCACATTCGCATACCGCATACGGAACCTCGGATTCTTTCTCATCTTCACGGACGAGTAGCTGTACGTGGTCCGAGTTCGGGCAAGAGAGCGATTCTGTGTGCTCTGGTGAGGCTGACAGATTGAAGGATGAGGTGCTTTTACTGAATTACCACAGCAAGGAAGAAGACGAAGTGGCGATGGAGGACGCCTTGCAGGAGGGCTACTGTGCGCAACCACCATCCGACAACCAAATTCACCCACTGGGGTTTAACCGTTCGGGAGGGTTAGGAGGATCGGATTCCCTCGATACAGCAGATACCTGCTGCTCTAACGAACACGAGGTGCGTTAATTTACTACATTTAGTGGCTTCCTCTCATTTACTTTTTTAATGTTTTTATTATCTTGGGAGACTGGGGCCCCATTCTGTCAGCCGTTCACCTTGCTGGCTTTAGGATCTCTTTGCACCACCCACCAACTCTGTTTTACCCCTTTGTTTAGTGTCACCATCTTGACCTTTTTTCTCATGCTCAATTTCCCCGCACATTCCTACTCTTTAGTCACGGGATTTTCCCTCGTTTTTTATTTTTTCTGTTTCCTCGTTGTCTTTAGTATGCTTGTTCTTGGTGTTATTATTGCAATTGGTTTTACCTGACGTGTACTGGTTTGTCTGCAATATTGATTTCGGAATGCGGTACGCAAGACTAGCGACAAATTAAGCAGAACCCATTTGTTAAACCACCATTATTATTTTAATAGTTGCTTCAGTAAGGTTGTGCCTAGAGTGCCGACACTCTTTATATAGGGTTGAGCACTAGGCCTGTATAGACTTTGATAAACCATAGTCAGTGAGTTGACTTCTGTTTTTTTTGTAAAACTTCGTTCTTTTTTCAAGATTTAGTGTGTAATGATGGTTATGCGTCTCCTGTTAAGAATATATCAAAAAACCAAGACGACCCACCTTACGATTTAATCATTTAGTCATGGTGAAGATTGGCTTTCATCAATATCAAGAGTTTGAGACGAACCTAGAGTTGCCCTTTGATTCACATCGGAGGGGCTAGGCCTGGTGTAGGTTCCTATCTAGTACTTCAGAACCTGAACTGAAACGGTCCCACTTTGCTCTTCAATCCGTGATGTTGGTCTACATATGGTTGAAAGAGAGGTCATGATATGCATGAGTGCCTGGAAAGGACTTTCACCACTCAGGCTGAAAAAGATCAACCAAGAGCTTGAAACAAAGTGAATAAATGGGGGCTTATGCATGAATAGTAGTCATCGAAGGTAGTCATGGCCTTTTCATTCCTTTGGATGTGTAGTCATTTGCAAATTGGCCAGTTCTTTGAATCCAAGCCTGGTAAAGTAGTGTGCCCAAGCCCAACATTTTTCCGATGAATAAAAAAACCCTTCTTGGGTCCGTAGCCTCATTGACCTGCCATTGGACCTGGAATCTTGGTTGAGTCATTGATAGTTGATATGAGTAATATATGTTTGTTAAGCTTTGACAGGTCGATTTTGGTATGGGCTAGTCTTTATGGGGGGCATCCATACACAATGTAAACCCAAGAGATAAAAGGACCACGGCTAGGGAACAACTACCAATTCATAAATTTTGAGGGCTATATTTATCTATTGTGGTTACCACTATTCGTTCCAAGAGTTGGTAGGGTTTTGAACGAAATAAATTCATTGGTTGTTGGGTTTTAATTTTTCGGAAATTTGCCTACGCTTCTTCCTTTTATTTATTGAGTTGACCTGGAACCCACTGAACTTGAATAATTTAAACAATTGCCTCTTTTCATTAAAGAAGTCACTGAAACACTGATTCCGTGATTCCCTCATTAATGGACTCTTGCCATCAGCAGCTATGGACCTTTTTTTCCTATGGGTCCACAGTTAATTACTGATAGAGTTAATGCAATGCCAGAAATAGATAAACTTCGAGGTATTGTGGCCTCTACTGGATGTCATATTGTCATAATGCACATGCATGTGAAATGTAAGAAATGAAATTAAGGCTCTGTTCGGGAGCCTTGAATTGGAGGTCTGTTGGGGTTTCCCCAGTGCTTTCCTTCCATCTAACTGTTTGGGAGCAGTGGAGTTGTCAAAACACTGCATTGATAATGGAGTTGGCAGCCCGAAAACCACATTTCAATACCATTCACAAGAGGATGTTTTTGGCAACTCCATCTTCAATGCAACGTTTTGGCAACACATGGAAAATGGTATTTTCATCCTAATTCTAGGCTCTGAAACAGCGCCTAAATGATTGATAAGTCTCAAATGCAGCTTTACATAGTCTATCATAACTTGTAATGTTTCAAGTTTTTGAATTTAGGCTTTTGCTTTCCAAATACAATACAATAATGTTTAAGTTTTTGCTTTCCAAATACAATACATTAAGAGTGAATTAATCATTGTAATTATTTGAACCAGCAGACCAATGTTCAAGGGCTAGAACGTGGGGATGATGGATGCACCATATGCTGTAATATTGAACGATGTGAAGAAAAGGAACAATTTAGTCCAGTTTCTGTTCTTGACTTCTCGTTTGAAGATGAAGTAACAGCAGCAGCATTTGAGGAGAGCCTTGCCAACATAGAGAGTATGCGCCTGATTTTAATTTACTCCTTGCCTTATAATTTCTGTGATTTAAGAGAATAATGAGTGTAATAGTCTGATTTTTAGTCACAGCATGTTAACAATGGGACCCTGTGTCATATCCTTTGTCTAGCAAAAGAAAAACAAAAATTAAAGAGATCCCTTTGTGCAAGACATTCATTATCATCAGATCAGGCTTGTCAAAATTATGGTCCAACTTAAAGTGGGTTGGGCATGATCTTGGATCAAGTCAGTCCTAATCTGATTGACTTGACCAGAAAGCAATTCTCTGTGAGTCAACTAGTAATATTTCTTATAATCAATCATAAAGTGCATCTTGTATGATAACCTTGATGGTTTTCTTGTGGCTTAGAGTAACCAATGTGGTTTTTATCTGATTGTCATCTGATTTTGAAAG
The DNA here is from genome assembly GCF_984573655.1 of Nuphar pumila. Classification (NCBI taxonomy): domain Eukaryota; kingdom Viridiplantae; phylum Streptophyta; class Magnoliopsida; order Nymphaeales; family Nymphaeaceae; genus Nuphar; species Nuphar pumila. The sequence continues at coordinate 126,279,195 of NC_143254.1, read as the reverse complement.
CAATTGCATAGCAATGTCTTGGGCTATTTGTTAAACGCATGCTCTCATACTATTCTCTATATCAAACTTGAAAACAATGTCATGAATTCTTCGTTGTTGACATTCCTTGCAGAACTAGTCCCTAGGAGTGGACACCTTTAGAAATCAGTTATAGGAAAGGCCATGGAACTCATCCAGTACCACTACCATCAATCTGATGTTCTCATATTATCTCATTTTCTACGATGGAAATCTATTGTATTCTATTCGTTCGAGAGGCCATTGTCAATACAAATTAAATATTGGAAAAACAAATCACATATAACAAAATACAACAAATAAACTAAATATAAATAATCCATGTTAGATTGGCACTACAAGAAATGTAAATGATGTGAAGTAGGAAAAAAAGAATACTTCATGGCCGGAGAGGACTAGTTGGGGGCTTATGGAGAGGAATTGTTTTCACATACCACTCCCGTTTCCTGAAGCTCATCTTTGACAATCGGTTATAAATCATGGAAATAGAGCACCCATGTTCTTATATTTGTGTGCGCTCTCTCGTGCGTGCATGTGTTATGGTGTTATGGCATCATGAAACATCATAAGAAAACATTGACTGGTGAAAAAACTGTTGTAACCACTATTCAGCAGGGTTAAAACAAAAAACCTTATCAAGCCCATAACAGTCATCTTGATTGTTATTGAAAAAAAAAACTGCCATCTTGATTGCGATATTGAATTTTATCAAATCTCTACCATATTGTAGAAATGCATCTTAAAGTTCGTAACTTTCTTTGGAGTTCCTGACATTCATACAAAGGGCTTTGTATTAGTACTTGCAACATCATCTATAACAAGTCGACCATCCATGCGACTTTAGATGTTCCAACTGTGTCCAGCCATTAAATCTTGCACCACTTATAAATTTAGCTACTCTTTTGTGATGTTTATTTGTGTCAGTCGCTTCCGATTTTATGATATTTATTTGTGTACATCAGTCCTGATGAATGATAATATTTCTTTGGTCAGGGACAAAACAGCAGCTACTGCAGAAGATTGGCCATTATGAAAGCCTTGCTAAACTCGATCCTATTGACCTTGAGAAATGCTTTGCATCCTCAGAATTTGAGCTTTCAGATGAAGATTCTTTGAGTTTCACCGAGTACTATGATGGCAATAATGGAGACGGCATGAGTGACGATGTAGAGGAGTGCATAAGGGCGATACTGAATGACTACTTGGATGCATCAACAAAGAGAAGGTGGGAATCCTTTGAATCACTGGTTATTGATGTGTTCAGAGAAGAATCAAGCTTTGATTGTAAATTGGATGAAGATGAGTTGGTGAAAATTTCTGTTCGACGAATAAAAGAATGGTTGGTGAAGGGAATCGACATTGATGAGAGCAGGGAGTTCTATGTGAAGGAAATGGAAACGAATCAAGATTGGAGGAAATTTAAGGTAGATGAAGAAATGGCAGCAGAAATGGAGGTTGTTGTTCTACGGTATTTGGTAGATGAGCTGTTGCTTGACCTCATAGATTGAGCTCAGGGAGCATGAAGATTCATTCTGCATTGCCTTTATTACTCCGTGCTCAGCGTCACCGAATGATGTAGCTCAAATTGCCAGACAACAGTAACTTGCCGGATTCAGCGCTCTTGAGCATCTCTTACTGAATCAATGTACTCTAAATGCTGGTTATGTTTCCACAACAACGCTTTGCTTGCTTAGAGCTGCATAAATAATCATGTTAGTGCCTCAATCAAGGGTGTACATAGTTGGGGGATTCATGTTGTGAGGTACAAGCTTTATCCTTTTAGCATGAAATAAATTCAGTACTTGGTTTCCAGTGGGATTCAAAGCCAAATTCCTGTTAGTTGAATGTGCCCATTGGGACGTTTGCTGAAAATTGATTGGAAGAGCATGGTGGGGCTCTGTTTGGGAACTGGTATCTGGGATGGGAGTTTATACATTTGTAAAAAACGAAGTCAAACTGCCTTGGCAGTAGATGTTTGGAAACTGATAGCTGGGATGGGAGTTCATGCGTTTGGAATAGGAAGTGAGAAGGTCACTCCTTTATGTTAGAACTAAAGACAGGTTTTGATATCTACCACTTCCTAGATGTGATAGCTGCCAAATCCAGCCCCCAGCTATCAGGTTCCAAACATACACTTCTAGTGCATGTATGACAAGCTCAGTTATGATTGCAATTAGATTATAGATTATTTATAATAAAAAGGTGAATAATACAAGAACTCCATCACACTTAAGAATCTAGTTTAATGATATGCTGCAATGGTGGAATAGTTCGTGTGACCTTGTTCATGAGAATGGACGAGCTTTTGTACACTAAAACATAAATAAAATAATAAATAAATTGTGTGTCTCGGGGGAAGAGGTTGGGGGGTTATCTAATAATTAATCTAGTTATATTAACATTAGATGTGTTCAATTGAATCAAAACACTCTTAAAAGCAATGTCATTTTTAAAATACATTGGTACTTTTTGTTGTTTTTCATAAATTTTCACTTTTTGATAGTTTTTGTTTTCTAAATGTATAAAATATCCAAAATGAAAATTAATATCACAATATTTACTCAGCCTTTCAATTTTCAATATTTTCTAGTTTTGTTTATCAAACTTCTCTGTAATTTTTTCAAGAAAAATTATTTGTTTTGGGGCTGTTTGACATTTTTTTGAGATTGATACTTGTTAATACATGTGCATACGCACTCAACATGACATGAGCATGAAAAAGATTCAAGAATCAGTTTTACAAGGGTCGAAAACGAATCCCTTCTTGATTCCCTTCTTTTAACCTTTTGATCCTAGATGGATCTTATAAGATCTGCCTCCAAGCAGTACATACTACTTCCCAAAGAATTATGTGTGTAAGGAATCAAGCATGGAATTTTTTTTATTCTTGTCAGATTGTAAATCTTATATTTTACACATGCATACGACGAAGTCTTTGGGATTTCGAAACAGTATAAAAGCAGTGTTTCAAATCATTGTAATTTGTCTAGGAACTATTTAAAATAGTCACATAAAGTTAGTGAAAACTTCTGAAATGATTTTAATATTAGACCTTGGACATGTTAATATAGTAACCTTTTTTTGTTAAGACATGGTAGCCTTTTTTTTAATTTATAACCTGAAAAACCCACACCGGACACAAATACCTGATCACAGTGACTCCTGCTATATCTATGATCATCGTGCCAGCAACATAGAACTCTGAGGCTAAGACCTTTGCCTTCGGGGCTTATGCTATGCATTGGCTTGCATAGAAGGGTGATGCCCATGAGAATCATGTTAGTATAAATCGCTAGGGAGAACATCACCTATTGGAAGTGGTCATGATCAATTTGAATGAACTTTTGGTGGAGGTCGGTTATCGGTGTTTTCCTCCTCCAATCAATGTCTTTGATGTGCCAAGGTCACCAAGTCAAGAGGTGAGCAGGACTTTTGAACCTAGAGAGAATGAGAAATCGGTATCACCTCTTTATCTCTCATCAAGTTCTCATGGTGATTGTATTAATACATACGAAATGATTCGTAGTTTTTTCTTTAACAGTCTACATATTGTTATTAGAGAAAGACACAACAGTTTTATTATCACAAAAGATCTTTAGTAGTCTCTTAATCGAGTACATTATACCAAGACTCCAATGAAGTTTCTAATTCATATGGCTTGAGATGAAGTTTCGTATAGAGCAATAATTTTTGCCTCAATGACTTTAAAAAAATCTTTCATTGTCCTACCGTGAGAGATGATACTTCAAATATTTTTAGCCACTTACGATTGCAAGAGCAACATACTAAGCCTATTTGAGCACTTTCACTTTTCATAGTCAGTCTCCTGATCAACTGTATTATTTTTTGTAGGATTGAATAAATTGTTCTATACGAGATTTATATCGAAAAGCAAACACGATCTTTTTTAATATTCACATTTTTTAAGGCAAGCAAAATAGAGTTATTTTTGTTTTACTTTGGTGAAAACAATAATATTCAGAGTTGTTTCGCCTACTCAATTCTCAAGAAATTGACACTTAATTGGTTAAACTATTAGATTATGTAACCAGAGACAATTCGATATTATACCTTTGGGTATAAACATGCTTCATGAGCAGGTGTACACACCTACTATTACACCTTGTGTGAATTTGAAATACAATTATTTGCCTTTGAGTAGAATCAAAGAACCTTCAATCAATACAACTCAGATTACTTTAGTGATTGCAAAAGTAAATTTATCGAGATTTTTTACTGAAAGTATATTCATATTACAAAGCATGCCACAACACATATACTTTGAATTTAATCGTAATTCATGATTAAATATCATGAACAACTCAAAATAATATGAAATAAAGATAATATCATGAACTCTCATGGTGTCTTATATTAGGAGATTGGCTATTGAGAGGTCCACATTCATGAACAATTATGAGAGCTCTTCACATTCTCAACTATAACCTCAAAAAATCTAGTCATTTTTGTCCCTTGATGTGTTGGGTCAATATGGGTCACATCTAGGTTAGATCTGATTCAAAATATCCAACAAATCAAACCTTGACTGTCCATATAGGAGCAAAGGCCTCACCTCCATTAGGCAAACCCTCTTGGGGAGTTTCATGGTACCCTTCTCCTATCCTTTTTCAAAACTTTCATTATTGGGTTGCAATTGACGACCCTTGTTGATGATCTAGAAATCTCAATCTTTTTACTTAATACCCTGTTAAATCCACACTTCAAACGCCTCAGCACCAAAATGTTTCCTGCAAGATTTTTATTCCTCCTGACATCGTTAGGGATGGAAAGTGACTGGAAAAGATTCCTCAGTTCCACCTTTTGGTGGAAGGCAGCACACTTCCAATTACCCTGTTAACTATTTTGAATTTATAGCCCGAAGAAACCACACTTGGCACGATGACCTGGTCGTGCTGGCTTAGCCTGCCATACCTACTATCATCGTACCAGTGGCTTAAAACTTTGAGGCTAGAACCCCACTCTTAGAGCCTATGTTGGGGTCGGCTTGCGCCGAGAGGAGATGCCCATGGGAATCAAACCCTGACCACCGTCTAGTGGCCAAGGCCCCACCCAACTAAGCTAACCCTGCTAGGGGCAACTAGTCCGTTAACTTACAATCCACATTTTCAAGGGATGCAAGTAGGTAGCTATCTCCCTTGAGGACCAATGCATGGAATGTAGTTTTTTCTTTTTTTTGAAAGGCAAGCTGGGGTTAGGCAGACCCCCTTTTTTTTTTTTAAAGGCAAGCTGGGGTTTGGCAGAACCCCACCAGTTACACAATATACCATTGGATTTTGAACTTGCAACGTCCCAATGATGTGCACCAACAGCTCCTACCAAACAAGCTGAGCCCCCTTTGGTAATGATTGGAATGTGGTAATCAATTCATGAGTTAGAATTGTCTTTAAGTTTGCCAGTATTGGAGTTGGTAGCCAACACCGTAGGATCATATTAATTGAGATTTTAGCCTCTCATCACTGACCCCACGTTGGCTGGCCTTGGCTTAGTAAAACATGTGAGGTTCCCCTACTCACTGGGGAATACACCCAACTTCTACCTTGCGGCAAGGCACGTCCTACATGGGTTTCAAACTCGTAATGTCCCATGAACTCAGTGGCATTCACAAGTCATCCTACCAGATGGGTGGAGCCCTTGTGGGCTATAGCAAATCATTTTTTTTTTATGTAGTGCATCCTCATTCTTAGGTCCCATTGGCCAATATGAGCTTTTGTAAGCCCATAATTTGACCACATTGGACCAAAATTAGCACTCCAAACCAATGTTGTCAGTATTGGAATCGGACCTGTATCGTTTGGCCAATGATTCAGGTGAATCGTTCTGAATCTGCCAAAAAATATTACGTGTCAATCAGAACGTGACACGTGTTAAAGTTATTCAAATAATATTAACAAATTTAATTTAAGTTATTTTTTACATTTATTAAAAAAATAGAGGATTCAGGCCGATAAACACTGATACTGACAACACTGCTCTAAACCAACATTTGCATTTTTAGCTTGGACCAAATCGATGACGAAATATATGGATGTTGGGGATTTTGATCAACCGAAGGACTGGATTTGTGCTCATCCAAATCACAGGAGCACAGGGTTCCTGCAATCAATTCCAGAATATTTAAGTAACATGGAAAATTGGACTCTGTATTTGAAACAGGTTTGCTGCATATTTTCCGTTTTGCTTTTCTTTTCTTTGTCAATCAGTATAGACTTTTGACTAATTCACAGAAGAAGAGAGATCTCTAAGTGGGTATTGAAAACTTAAAAAAATGCGCTGCTTCCAGTATTGATGAGACTTGATATTATCACAGAGACAAGTGTGGTAGGTACACAAACCATGCAGAAATCATGGGCTTGAGCAGTTGAACCTATGAACCTGAACAACTAACTTGTTGATAACATGCTGAAATTGTTCCCTGCACAAAGTTTTTGTTGGTGGGAGTAAAGTTGGTAGAGAAAGGTGGCAAAAGCCTGCAGTGCTTGCTACCTACTCCAATTGTCATATTGGTTGGTGGATCCTGAAAAACACCAGAACAATGAAGAGAAATGCGATTTCAATAATCAAAGTGATCGCTGGGACTAAAACAAAGTAATGCAGAGCACTTCTATTAGAATGTGCAGGAGGTGAATCATGTAGAACTGACATGAGAAACTGGTGTCAACGATGTGATTTGGAAACAGCAAGTTTTAGTCTTCAAGTAACAAGCAGGTTGCTTAATGCATTGCAGACAACCTCAAGATTAGGGGTGTCAACTGGTCAGGTTTGGTTCAGACCCAGGTGGAACCAGACCTGGCCCCTATTTTTGGGTATGGTATCGGGTTTGGACCTGGATCTAAATGGACCTCCCATAAGAGAAACCATACCCAGACCTAGGCGTGGTCATCGGGCGGGGCCGGCTCTTAATGGGCTCGGGTTTGAAGAGAAGCCCATGGGCAGGCCCATTGGCCCAACAGGCCAATGTGGAGCAGGCTGGGTCCAGCCCTGCCTGGCCTACCTAATCTTTAAATGCATAAATGCTTGACTAAAATTATGGGTTAATGAGAGAATAGCAAGTTCTCACGCAACTAATTAGGTAAATAGTAATAATTAACAAATATCAAGTTCTCATGCAACTAATTAGATAAATAATAATAGTTACCCAAGTTACTATGTAATAGTTATTTTTAAAAAAATTATATTATTAAAAATTCATAAATAAATAAGGCCCATCGGGTCGGCCTATAGGACCGGTGCAGAGGCGGGGAACAAGGTCTCCACCCCCGCCCTCTCTCAAAATTCTGCCCTCCATCCCCACCTTTATCTCCACACAGGTTTTGATTTTAACCTCCATCCCTGTTTCATGTCCTCCATCACTGGTCCAAACGGAAAGAGGCAGGGCAGGGCGGGACCCCGTTTCTCCCCTGTCCATTGTCATCCCTAAAGGCATTTTAGAATGGGGATCGGGAACAGGGCATGGCCGGGGGAAAGCGTAAGTCTATCCCCGCCTCTATCCTCGTTTCATGTCCTCCATCCTCGGTCCAAATGGGGTGGAGCCCCATTTTCCCCTGGTCCACTGCAATCCCTATTGGTCTGGTAGCTCGAGGGTCGGCCTGAGCCCGGCCTAGATAGATAAGGGCCTGAGTTTCGGCCTGGTACCTAATGGACCCGGGCCTAAAATCATGGCCCAAACCCCGCCCATGGTGGGCTGGGTCAGCTTGGCCCATCGGGCTGCTGGGCCGGTTGTCCACCCCAGACCCGATAAAAACTATATAAACCAAACCCGTGCCACACCCGGTAAAATACTATTTTTATTATCATTTTTACATTTAAAATTTGCAGGTCTTAATTGGAACTCAGGTTGGGCCCGGGTCTATTATAAAATTTCACAAACTATACCTGAATTCATGAATTAATTGGACCTTAGGGTTCGGACCTGGGACTTAATCAGATCTTCTTATTTTTCACCATACCCTGACCCTAAAGGGTTTGGTATGGGTCGGGTCCCTGTAAACCCGACCCGTTGACACCCCTTGTCAAGATCAATGTGACAAACAGTGTGAGAAATTACCTAAAAGTTTTAAATGGTAAATATCATGTTTTTTTTTTGTAAAAACATAAATATCATGTCTTAAAGGTGATATTTGTGTTTTTAACGGCTATTTAGCATAAAAATAGTGAGTTTTATTTTTAAATATTTTTATTTGTATTTCTTTATAAAATTTATTTTTAAAACTTTTTATTTCCTTATTATTGCTGATATTTTTCCCAAAAAATGTGATTTTTGTTTAAACAAATTTTGTATTTCGCATGAGTTTTTGGCTGCAGATATTTTGCAGTTTTAAACTTTTTCCCTATGGTCAGCATCTCGATATTGGGATCTTCTCAGCAAGGCAAAATCTTGGGATAAATTAATTTTTTTTGGTAAAATATTGGACCATATCAGTATATAAAAAATTCTAAACTTGTTTACAAAAAACAGCTTAACTTATTGGCTACTTACAAAAAGTTGGCCAACCTTTCTCACATTACATTTAAAAGGCTGCTTTATTTGACTGCATTTCAAATACCCCTCTGAAGTGTAAATGATTTTTTTCGTCATTTCCTGATAAAAAAAAACTCAAATTGTGCATTTCTATTAAGGAAATTAATAGTGAGGGAATTTTATCCATTTGGACTAAAAAAGGCCACCTTGTTGATTTTGGACCAAGCATGTCTTTGTAGCATAAAAGATAAAAGCAATGCAACTAGGTATCATAATTGAAATGTTACAGAGAAAGCTGGGTTTAGGTAGGGGTGGCAAAATCTGACAAGACCTGGCAACCCGACCCGCCAACCGGCTTCTTAGCCGGGTTTGGGTTTGGGTTTGGCTTAAACGGGTTTGTGTTGTAAACGGATCGACCCACCTAACCCGTTTATTATACGGGTCGGGTTCGTGTTAGGGGTATGCCAACCCGCCAACCCGTTTGACTCATTTAATAAACAGGTTAGGCGGGCGGGTCAACCCGTTTACACGAACCTGCAACCCGTTTACACGGGTTAGGTAGGCGGGCGGGTCACCCCATGGTCCATTCCCAAATGCCCACCGCTACCCATCACCACCCACACTCTCTCTCTTACCCGCCTTTGCCACCCTCCTCCGTCGGCAATGCCTCCCGCACTGGCAACCCACCCCTCCCTTTCCCTCCTCTACTGATGCTCGCCGTTGTCCCACATCAAGCAAGCCCATGCTCAAATCGTCACCTCCGGCGTCACCGGCATCACCGCCATCGCCGGCCCACTCATCGCCGCTTGCTCGCTCTCCCCCTCCTCCTTGTCGGACTACGCCCTGGCTGTCTTCCACCGCATTCACAACCCCGACACCTTCGCCAGAAACATGCTCATTCGGGGCTTCGCCGAACGTGGAGACCCTCTCCGAGGAGTCGCCTTCTACGCCCAATTCGTCTCCCGCGGCGTCTCCCCGAACAACTACACCTTTCCCTTGGTCCTCAAGGCCTGCGCGCGCCCCTGTCTTGCTGGAAGGCGAGCAAATCCACGGGCACGTCGCAAAGCTCGGGTTTGTCGCCAACGTCTTTGTCACGAATGCGTTGATCCATTTCTACGATTGATGTGGGAGATTCTGATCTGCTCAACAAGTGTTACACGAAATGCCTCAATGAGATGTGGTTTCTTGGAACGTTTTGCTTGGGGTTTATGTTTGTGACGGTCAGATCGAACCCGCAACACGTTGTGTCGGGTTGGGTTACCCGTTTAATAAATAGGTCGTGTTCGTGTTTGCCACATCCGACCCGTTTAATAAACGGGTCGGGTTTGTGTTGAGGTGTTTTGACCCACCAACCCTACACTATTGCCACCCCTAGGTTTAGGGGTACCCATACCAGTTATACAACCATACCATTTGGGGTTCGAACTTGCAAGACCCAACACAAGGTGACGTGCACTAACTGCTCGTGCTTGGTTTTTGTAAATAGTTTTTTAAGCAATATATAGGAACAAAAAGAAAAGTATAACATTAAAAGTATTACTATATTAAATGTGATAAATCATGATATTTTAAAATTATGGGACATTTCAAGAACATGACAGGTTCACAACTTGACGAATCTTATGGTTTTGAAAACATAGTGCAACAAAAGTGAAATCGTTCCAATTTTATCAGATGTCTCAGAACAGAAATCTTTTCTTCTTAAAAAAAATAAGTGAACTCTTTTCACAATATCAGCTGCAACTTGTGACTAGTAGCTGCTTGATCAATAGCTACTTAACCCTTACTTAATCGTGTTGACCGTCCATCGTGGGTGTGATGGTTGGTCAGCGCACACAAAAAACCAAAATCGATGCTGTTTTGGTGCAAAACCGAGCAAAAAACCATTTAGCAGTGTTTTCCTGCCCGGCTAAATGGTCCACAGGGATGCACGTGGTATTTTAAAAATGAGTTTCAGTGGCATTTTTATTCGTGGCTAAAGCTAATACCCCTTTCCTCCCTTTTTTGCATAAAAAAAAGGTTGAGCGTAGCAACATCAAGTAGGTGTTCAACAGTTCAAGCACCTATCGATTATGCAGCTATTGCATCACTCAATGTTTGCTACCCTTGTGGGTAACGAACCCCTAGTAAAAAACAGTCACATTTTTTATTTGTTAATTAGTTTTGCACATCTGACCTCCATATGTGCATTATTTACATATTTAGATTAGTAAAAAACAGTGTTTGGATCATGTTATTCCAACCTATATATATATATATATATATATATATATATATATATATATATATATATATATATATATATATATATATATATATATATAAAAGATTTCTACCATCTACCAAAATTTTAACTTTCATAAAATTATATTTTTACGCTCAAAAAAAGTATGATCCAAGAGCCCATTTTCACATCTAACGGAATAGATTTGGTCAAAACTACGACCTATTATGATAGTTCCAATTCCATGATTTTGAAGTTGATGTAACAGAAACGATAACACAGGTGTCACAAAGCATGCCGTGAGGGGCTTGTTTGGTCCAAGAAGGGAACACATCAAGTACTATTTTTTTTGGATTTATAACCATAATAAACAGCACCCAGCACAAAGACTTGGCCTCACTGGCTCAGCCTGTCGTGACGCATCATAAAACTCTTAAGCTAGTACCCCTATTCCCCGGACCTATGCTACCCATTCACTTGTGCAGAATAGTGACACCCATGAGAATGAAATCTTGACTGCCGGTCTATGTCACACGGACTCTTCTAACAGGGCACCGCATCAGCGTCGCACCCACACCCCAGTGGATGGGGCACTTGAACACAACTTTCTTTGTATTAGGTGAAGTCAACCACAAAGGTCCATTTTTATCCAAAAGTTGATTCGGTTAACCCTAATCAAGTCTCTCTCTCTCTCTTTTTATCCAAGAGACTTTCGGTTAATTTTGCACGATAGGATCGAGACCCACAGTAATTTAAAGAAGTGGGGCATTCAACTCTTGAATTGGTGCGTGCTTTGTCAAGCTGCAGAAGAATCTATGTTTCACTTGTTCTGGTCTTGCCCAATATTTATGAAAATCTTTAGCAGGACCTGGAGGCATCCGAAAGTATTTGTTAAGGAGGAGTCCTTTGCGCTAGATCTGATCTTGGGGCCGGTTTGTATTAGGCGCAGCAAGAGGTGGAGGTTCATTTGGCGGACGTGGTTGCTTACTTCTTGGTGGTTTGTTTGGATGACGCGAAACAATGCTCATTTTCGTCATATTCGAGTTAACATTCAAAACCTGGTGCATAAAATCTTGGTAGATGTTTATGCGATTGTATGCATCTTAGTGATCTTCCACTCCCTCCTGCTGATGCTACCTATCCTTTGTCGCAATCTGGGCAAGCGGCTTCGGCGTGAGCCCATTTTATCTGTCTAATGTTCTTTTCTCTTGTGCTTTGTTTATTTGTTTTGGCTTTTGTTCTTGTTCAGTTCATGAGTTCAACATTTTGTTGATCTTCATGAGTGGTAATGTTGAATTTCTCTCTCTCTCTCTCTCTCTCTCTCTCTCTCTCTCTATATATATATATATATATATATATATATATATATATATATATATATATATATATATATATATATATATATATATATATATATACTCCCGGCACCCCCTACACCCAAGTTTTTTTAAAGTGCGTCGCATCCACACCCGCACCTATGTGACATAGCTCCCCGCGAAGGCCCCCACCCCACTAAGCCAATCCCCTTGGGGCAACTCATCAAGTATTATGGAAAGTGGGTTTCTATTTTCTATGTTCTCCATCTTATGAGCCGAAAGATAAAGTCTCTGCCTTATGGTTTTGTTTAAAACATTCCTATCGTTTTATTATGGGTTTTTTAGCAAATAGTTCTAGGTGATTTGCATTTATGTAATATTTTGTTCTCCTCCTTATGAGCCAAAAGATAAATTCTCAGACAGATGATTATTTTTAACACAATCCTATCATTTTATTACTGGTTTTTTTCTGCAAAATAGTTCCTGTCTTATTGGTGATTCACAAACACATTCCTGCCTTGCTTGGTTTTGCAAAACAGTCGTTACCATATCTGGTGTTTCTGTTAAAAAGGTGTCAAATTAACAATTGCAAAGATCAATGACAAATTGAAAATATTACTTACTGCAACTATGATTAACTTCATGTTTTGTCCACCGAGGTGGTATCCCATGTGGTAAGCTGGTACTGTGCTAAGCTGAACTTCCAGGTTCGAATCCCTCTGCCAAATGGGGCTTAAGAGATATCTGGTAGGGGTCTGCCTAACCCCCTTTCAAAAAAAACAAAAGAGAATTTTGAACTTGAAGTTGTCAGTATGCTCCAAAAATAAAATCACCATCGTTTTCAGATGATGGAACTGGACCAGCCCAATTAGTCCCGTATGTCTCATAATCAATCAAACAAAACAAATCAGTCGATTTAAGCTGATGTTGGCATGCCTACAAGAACTACGAGTAGGGGTGTCAACGGGTTTGGTTCAGACCCAGGTAGAACCAGACCTAGCCCCGATTTTCAGGTATGGTATCGAGTTCGGATCTGAGTCTAATCAGACTCACTCTAAGAGAAATCATACCCAAACCCAAATAAAAACTACATGAACCAGACCCGGGTCATACCCTTAAAACAATATTTTTTATTATTTTTACATTAAAAAATTGTGGATCTTAATTGGAACTCGGGTCTGGTATAAAATTTCACAAACTATACCTTGGATCATGTATTAATTGGACCTTCCAATCCAGACCTGGGTCTTAATCAGGTCTTTTTATTTATCACCATACCCGAACCGGGTAGGGTTTAATGGGTCCGGTAAATCCGACTCGTTGACACCCCCAACTACGAGCAGTGTTACAAATATTGCGAGACTTGGATGTTTTTAACGGCAATTTTTAGTGATATTTTTGTAAAATCATATATCATGAAAAAAATGTGTAATTTTATTTTTGAATATTTTGTATTTGTACTTCATAATTTTTTTATTTCAAATTATTTATTATTTGCTGATATTTAAAAAAAAAACATGTTTTTAAAAAAAAAAAATCTGTTTCTTATGTGTGTGTGAGATATATATTAATATATATTCAGCCCAGATCAACCCGATCAGGCCCATGGGCCTAACGTGCGGGTTGTCGCCAGGGGTTATCTAATCGGCCAGCCCGATCCGGACTTTTGGCCCAGCCCGTTTTGACCGGGCTGACCTAACCCGTTGCCGACCCCTAGAGGTGGGCGATATGGTAGAGCCTCAATTTCTTTCGACCCCACTGTTAAAACCAAGGTTTTTTCTTGTTAAATATAAAAAAATATACTAAGCCATTATTAGATCAAGACTTATAATGAGCTTAACACCACCTAAATCCATATCCAAAATCAAACCAATAAAACCTCAACCTATGTGTAAAAAAAAACAAAAAGCAAAAGCAAAGAAAAAAATTTAGAAAACTCGAAAGGTAATAAGGGAAATATAATTCAAAAGAAAAATGATTAAAAAAAGAAAGCGAGGATTTTATAAAATCCTAATATTTCTTACAACTTCCAATCAAAATATGCTGAATCTTTTGTAGTCTAAAGATCACCAAATTACGGGACATCATGAGTTCAAAACCCTTTGCCGCAATGTTGAAACCGGGTACATTTGCTATGGCACCGGCTACATTAACTTTTTCTTTTATTAATAAATATATATTTAGAGTTGGCTTTAAACATTGTGATATGCAGTAATTTTTTTAAGTATTCTTAGTTTGAGCTAAATTTTTAAATATATTGCTATATATAAATATTTTTCATATATATATATATAAGCATCGTACCATCGCCGTGGTTACCCATGTGGTCAGCGAGATCCTGTGACAAGCTAAAGTCCCAGGATCGAATCATTTCAGTGCATTGTGACTGTCGTCACGGTTAAAGAAGGTAAGACCGGATAGTCGTGTACTCAACTCGGAGTTTTACCTTGCAGGGAAGCAGACCCATTAAGTGACCCGGTTCTCCGGCCAAAAAAGTATACACGAGTATCATTTATCACTATGGGTCAAATTCAAGGGGACATAAAGTCCAGACCCAACTAAGTGGGATTGGGTCAATAAGAAATCCCACCCAAAAGCTGCATGATCTAAATGAGCCACGGCATGCTATTCCATATTTGACGTGGCACTTGCATTGGAAACGTGGCACAATTTGGGCTCTTGTATGCCAGCTTTGCAAGATATACTTTTCCGAAATTAACCACGTCCTTATGACTCGAAAATAAATAACCAATATATCTTTTTGGGTATAAAAGTCTTTTCAATTTTCCCATTCAATTCCACTGGCGCAGTGAATCTTTTTATCGAACGGCTGATATTTGCGACGACCACTATTATTAAAGTCCAATTAAGCCAAGTGTGGGCCATTCTTCAAAATGACCAAACTGCCTTTTTTAGTTATCCAATACCATGACTTGCTTGCTCTTTTTATGGACCCGGTGAAGGATCTGAAATCTCTATATCCGATTTCGACTTAAAGAACACCTAGCCTAGATCCTGTTGATTCATAAAGTCGGCCTAGATTAGGTCTTGGTCAAGATTTAGTAGGCTGAACCACGTAATGGCAGCGCAAACCAGACTCGATTCTCCTTAGGCATGCAAATGGTTCGGATTTGGATCCGATCCGTCATACCATATTTGACTAATTGGATATTGGCTAAACGGATTAGATTCAGAATTGGATTCGGATGGTGACAAACTTATGCCAGATCCACTTTTTTTACATGTAAATGGACTCAGATGTCCTCGAATTTTGGATATTTCTCGGATTAGATAGTAAAAGTCAAAATCATGTCCGCATCCCGTTATAATTAATATGGAATCCAATTGGGTCAGATATTGGATAAAATCCAATCCATTGACATCCTTAACTCTATTGGCAAGATAAGAGTCAATTGAGCTTAGGGATGGCAGTGGGGCGGGGCGGGGGACAAGGTCTCCACCCCCGCCCCGCCTCAAGATTAGAACCTCCATCCTGGTACGGGGATGGATTTTAACCTCCACCCCCGCCTTCATCCCTGTTTCAAACGGGAATGAGACTGGGCGAGGTGGGGCTATTGCGGGGAAAAGTGGCAGGGGCAGGGATGAGACGGGGCGGGGCGGGGAAAAGTGTACATTCATCCCCGAACGGGGATGGATTTTAACCTTCATCCCTGTTTCATACCCTTCATCCCCGGTCCAAACGGGGCGAGGTGGGGCGGGGCCCTGCTTTCCCTCTGTCCACTGCCATCCCCGTTTCATACCCTTCATCCCTGGTCCAAACGGGGTGAGGTGGGCTGGGGCCCGCTTTCCCCCGGTCCACTGCCATCCCTGTTTCATGTCCGCATCCCGTTATAATTGGAATGCAATTAAATGGAATCGAATTGGGTCAGATATTGGATAAAATCCAATCCATTGACATCCTTAACTCTATTGGCAAGATAAGAGTCAGTTGAGCTCGTGGATTCTAGCTTGCATCATTTGTAAAAGCTGATATATTCTCGAAAAAGCTGTTGGCTTTATGGGAGGGTGTTTGAATGCGCGCCCAGCATCCTGAGGAACATTGCAGACACGTGGAACACCGTCGCCCCGTCAAACAGCGGACATGCATCCGTGGGTCGTGGCGGACATGTTTTTTCGGTTCCACCCTCCCCCTGGAACTGTGGGAACAGAGACGGTTTTGTAAAAAAACCAAAAAATAAGAAAGAAAAAACCTGTCCAGTACAGACTGGACAGTGTATCCTGAACTGGACTCCTGTCCTGTCTATCCTGGGCAGGGTGTTCTGTCCAAATCTGGACAGGGAGTCAAACGCTAGCTTAAAGGCTTTAAAAAACATTTTTTAAAATTTTTGGTTACTCTCTCTACAGTTTTATATACATTTTTAGACTTTATATATTCTGATATTTGTTGGAGATTTTCTCAAGAAAAAAAAAACATTTTTTTTTTCAATTCAGCGAGAGTTTTTCCCTAGAACGAGATCAGTGAAATCGGTCCAACTCCAAACGGAGCAAAGAGATCCATTACCTGCACGGAGGGATATGTTCGTTATTTAAGTTGTATAAGAGGAGCTTCTCGTAATTTCCTCTCTGCAGCATGCCCTGTTTCGAACTTGGCGCTAACCCGATCTCTCTCTCTCTCTCTCTCTCTCTCAGAGTGCATGCAACGCGTCGAAACTTTCTGAAAATTGCTGTTCGCCTCTCTTTCCTCAATTCCTCCTCCCATTTTTGCTGGTTGTTTACTTGCTTCCCGTTTTTGGCTTCTCCGTTCCTCTACCTTCCTTTTTAATTCCAGGTTGCTTCTCTGAGACGTTAACGCCCATCTCTCTTCTTTTTCTGTGACTCTGAAACATCAATTCCTTGAGATCGCTTCGCCTTCCTCTACTTCCCTCTCCGTCTCGTTTTCCCTCCTTCGCTTCCTTCCTTCGGAAGATTGTGGAAAGGAAGAGGCGAGAAGAGAAGATGAAGAGCGAGGAGCAAGAGAAGTCTCTCTTCGGAATCTCGCTCTCAACGAGGCCAAAGTGGCACCAGTTCCTCATATGCACCTCCGGTTTCTTCTTCGGCTACCTCGTCAATGGAATATGTGAGGTAAAAGGAGAGCCTTTTCGCGTTTTTTGCGCTCTCTCTTGTGTCTTGCTTCTTTTTTGGTTGGATGTGCTTTTTTCTCGTTTTAATCTGAGATCACGATCGTGAAGTTTTTCTTTTTGTTTCTTGCGTTTAGAAATCTCGGAAAGTGCATGCGGTTCTGGATTTTGTGCAGTTAGGCTGGGGTTTTCTTGGAATTCGTGTTTTCTCCGGTTGATCAATCCTCTGTTTGGAGAGGAAATGGGAAATGAGTGAGTTTTGGGCGCTGTCGGTCGCTTGCTCTGTTTCTGTTGATCGGATTACGGCTAGGAATTTTACGATGAGTTTTTTTTCTGGTTTTAATTGAAGATGCTTCGGAATTTTGTTTAGTTTTGGGAAATTTCAGGGTTTATGATGTTCTCTCTCTCTCTCTCTCTCTCTCTCTCTCTCTCTCTCTCTATATATATATATATATATATATATATATATATATATATATATATATATGTTCTATCGCTTTCCTATACTTTTATACCAATTTGACGGGAACTTTTGCTCTGCAAAGACTTGGACGGAAGATGTCTGGATTTACTTGCGTCTTTCTCCATTTTATGTTTCAACTCTTGAATCGTGTTTTGGAAGCAAGATTTTCACTTTCTCTGGTTCTTTCTTTTGGCTTGTTCAATTTGCTCAATAATTTTTCGGTTCTCTTAATTCCAGAACAGTTGAGTTGCGTCGCGGATTTTTCATGTTTTGATTTATATTCTCTTGGAATTGCATGTTTTTCTTTACATTTTCTGAATTTTATCTGAGGAAAAAAAAGTACCATAGTTGAAACGGAGAGTGTATGTATAGGACACGGTGAACTTGTCCCAGCTTTGTTGTTACCCTCTTTTTCTGCGTTTTTTTTTTCTGTTAGTAAACCACTTTGGAAGGGATCAGTTAAATAGCTATCTTGATCCTTTAGCCTTGTATTTCTTCGGGTCCTTTTGGGGCATTCTCGTGGCATTTTTCGTTTTGGTAGCATGATTTGGGGAATTTGGAGATTGCACTAACTTGTCATTACGGATTCCTTTAACTTGTCCAGTGGATAGAACTTTTTGCTTAATTTCTATATCTAATCCTTCAAAGGTACTCGCATGAAACTCTTTCTCTGGTATTTCTTTTCTTTATGTTTCTTTTAACTCGTCTTGCTGTCACAACTTTTTTCTTGATTTTCTATATCTAATCTTTCGCAAAATATACTTATGTTTGAAGTACTTGGGATGCTCTGTTTTGCTTTCCTCTGTTTCTTTTATCATCGAATTTGTCCAGAGGTTAGAAAATTGTATACTTTTCACACAAGTATTCGCTCTGTTCAGTCTGATTCTATAAAGGATTTCAGGCTTCTTCATGCATTTGTGTTGTGGATTCTCCCTTTGAATCCATTCAGCCCTTCATTGGTGCTTCCATAGATGTTAGGCTTGAGTAATACAAACATTGGTGATAACCTAAGGGTTCCTATGCAAGGTTCATCCACGGAGGGTGTCATTTCCAAGATCAGGCGCAAAGGCTTAGTCGATGTACAACAGGTGAATATTTAGGTTCGCTAAAAGGTGGTTATCGGTTTAGTTTAAAGACGCAAGGTGACCTTGGGTAAAAAGGGGTATATAAAATGCCTTGAGCCAATGTCAGGAGAACCAGTCATCAGAGGCTTTGAAATGTTGCCATGCTATGATTATTGATCGTTCTGCTTTTTTTGCGTATTATGAAATGTTTGTTTTGCTCTAAGCTGCCCACTGACTTGTTAACCTTGCTCTGTTCCAGGAATATGTTTACAACCGTCTGCATTTCAGGTTAGAGCATTTATATATATATCCTATTGAATCTCTTTGGGTTCCTGACTTGACATTGGATTATCTCATGTCTCTAATTCTTCTTGCAGCTACGGATGGTACTTCACATTCGTACAGGGTTTCGTCTATTTGTTCCTAATACACCTCCAAGGGTTCCGCATGAAGCACATGGTTAACCCATGGAAGACCTATGTGAAGCTATCTGCTGTTCTCATGGGATCACATGGCTTGACCAAAGGATCCCTTGCTTACCTCAATTACCCAGCTCAGTTAATGTTCAAATCAACCAAGGTGACTTACATCTTACTATAAAATATTGTAAAGTAATATTTATGTTTCCACTGAAGAGATTGGTAATTCTGTTATTGGATTATGAGTCCCTGGTTCTTTTTGTATTATGTTTTTTTTTTAAAAAACAGGTGCTGCCTGTGATGATAATGGGAGCGTTTATCCCAGGATTGAGAAGGAAATACCCTTTGCATGAATATGTATCGGCAGTGCTGCTTGTTATTGGCCTCATCCTGTTCACTCTAGCAGATGCCAACACTTCTCCAAATTTCAGTATAATTGGTGTTCTAATGGTTTCCGGTGCTCTGGTGATGGACGCTTTCTTGGGCAATTTGCAGGAAGCCATTTTCACCATCAGTCCAGACACCTCACAGGTGATTATGCTCTCCTCAATTCCAGAGGGTACTCTCTAGATTTGTTGTTTTTTCTTTTTTCCCCTTTTTCTTCTTGCGTCGTGATTGAGAAGAAATGCGACTGTTTGGTGTTTATCTACAGACGGAGATGCTCTTCTGTTCAACGGTGGTTGGGTTGCCGTTCTTGGTGGCTCCAATGGTCTTAACGGGAGAGTTGTTCAAAGCGTGGAATTCGTGTTCACAGGTCGGTCGGTCTCTCTCTCTCTCTCTCTCTCTCTCTCTCTCTCTCTCTCTCTCTCTCTCTCTCTCTCGTACATAAACACTCTCCGAGGCAATTGTTATACATAACGTACAGGCAAAGCTGAAGAACACTCGGGAATCCGATGTTCAAAAATTTCAGTGGAACCTTACCTACTTTACAGCGTCCAAGCATCCAGAGGGTCACTGTAATTCTTTCCCAACTTTGACTCGAACGCTAAAGCCTAGAGTCCGGAACAGTGTGGGACTTGCATAGTTGCCCAACTCTTAGGATAGGCCTTTCTCCTGAAAATCGTCTAAAGCTAGCAACCTATTGATTTAATTCCTTGCTCTTGGGATACCCAATGGGAAAGATTGCCAGGATGCCATCCTTCTTAGATGTGGATGCTGGGCTTTAATCATTCACTTGTTTACCTGCTTTTGTTCCCATCATATACAAATTGGATTGTTTTCAAGGACCCTAAGCTATAAACTAATCGCAGAAGATGTACTACGGAATTTCTTGCTTTATTCTTTAGCTGTAAGATGGTTTGATGGCACTTCCCGGGTCAAGGATGGATGTATTCTTGACATAAAAAAATGTCAGATGTCATTTTTCTAAGCATTTGAGACTTTGCTTCGTTGACCACCTCTTTTAATTAGTGGGGAGCTATATATATATATATATATATATATATATATATATATATATATATATATATATATATATATAGAGAGAGAGAGAGAGAGAGAGAGAGAGAGAGAGAGATTAGCCCGTTTTCCTAGTTCATTCATGTGCATGGTCCCCCGTGGCCCGTGCGTGAAGGAGATCCAATGCTTGCCTATGTGACAGGAACATTTCAATTTTCAAGCTTCTGCTTTTTTTTCTTTTGAATTTATAACCCGAAGAAACCACACATGGCACGAAGATCTGGTCGTGCTGTCTCAGCCTGCTATACATATGGTCGTCTAGGACCCTTGCTCCAGGGGCTTATGCTACTCATTGGCTTGTACAGAGGGCGATGCCCATGAGAATGGAACCTTGACTGCCCGTCTAGCATTCAAGGCCCTACCTCACTACGCCACCCCCCCTCGGGGCACAAGGACATTTCAAGCCTCTGCTTTTTTTACTCAACTTTTAAATATTTCTCTGTTGTCTTGTTGCAGCATCCATATGTATATGGCGTCCTAGTGTTCGAAGCTATGGCCACCTTCGTCGGCCAAGTCTCTGTCTTATCCCTCATCGCCATCTTTGGCGCAGCAACGACAGCTATGGTGGGTAATCGTTCAATATCCAAGCCTTCTTTTTCCTCTTATTACTCTTTTTTGCTCCTTTCATTGAGTGTGCGTGTGCATGTGAATGCACCAATTTATCCAGAAAATCAGGAAATTTAGGTATTTTGCATCATACGACATATGATGGGGTCCATCATATGTGCATCGTAGCCATCCAGATGCATCGGTTGGATGGCTAGGATCGACATATGATCCTACGGCATACTTGCCAGCTGATCCAACTTTCGTGGAAAATTGGGTGGATTCCTGCCTACATTTTTTGCTTCATAGTGCAATTTCCCCACTTTTTTTTAGATGAAAAAGCTGAACATTTTTCCAACTTACCCGGATAAATCCAAACGCAAGCATCTACTTGTCTAGAAAACTGTACGCGGCTGTGATATCGGTAAAATTTCACTTTATCCCAGTTTTCTGGATCGCACACAGCTAACGTTGATTTGCTGGCCTCCCACGCCAATTGAATATATAGATCACGACTGCTAGGAAAGCAGTGACCCTCCTCCTGTCATACCTCATCTTCACCAAGCCTCTAACGGCGCAGCACGGGACCGGCCTGCTTCTGATAGGCATGGGGATCACACTCAAGATGCTGCCGGACTCCGCCGTCACCTTCCCGACGATCGAGAGGACTAAGCCAGCGAGACGAAAGTCGCCGGAACAGAAGGAGAATGGTGTTGAAGGGAACGACGAAGCTAGCCAGAAGTTTATTTCGACTGTTTGATTTTAGCCCATCCATGTCCCTTTCTTCCCCTGCGAGGACTAAAGATCGTAAAGGGAAAGGGATGGCATCTCCGAGTTTTTATTCTGGTGGACTGTTTCGGGCTGTAGAAATGGGGGCAAAAAATGGGTGCATTGCATGTACATGTGGTGTGATCGCCTATGTATGTAAAAGGTGGGGAGAAGGGGGAGTTGGATTTTTTGAAATAATCTGGGAAAAGACAAAGATGGGTGGTTTTCTTAGGAATTTAAATTTCTTGATGATATAGTTACGCTGGCAGGGAAGGGACATTCTCATGTCTGTAGGTGAGAGTAGGACCATGATTTGGACCATCCATCTTGTTTGATTACCTTTTTATTATTGGTTCTTATATGTGCATAAGATTTAACTGCCCTGCCTTCCCCACCGCCTTAAAATGTTTTTGGCGTACCTTGAAAACGTGCATGTTTTGCCTTTGTCTGCATGAGAGAGAGAGAGGAAATGGGTTCCCCTAATCCCTTATGTCATCCTTATCTTCACACCCCTTATTAGGATTTCATTGGTGGTTGTTTTGATCAAATCAGTCTCCATAGGTGTGATCTGCATAATTCATCTTATGTAAGTTGTTTTGATCGAATCAGACTCGATAGTTGTGATCTGCATAATTCATTTAGTAAAGATCAACAGTAATCCGACTTGTGTGCAGGATTTTTTGGCTATAAAAAAAACCAGTGGTTGACAAAACACAATTTTGTGATTCAAAAGAATCACTTTTTTTTTGTCAAAAGAAATGTGATACAAGGGTCTAATCTTATCAAATCCAACCATGCTGAATCCATTTATAAGGTTAGATCTGATCAAAACAACCTCCTTCAAAAGAGTTAAGAGGGGTATGAAGATAGGGATGACATAGTGGATGAGTTAAAGTGTTATGATAGATGGGATTTTCAATACCCAATAATTTAAGAAAAGGCAAGGAAAGCAAAGAAGCTGGAGAAAAAAAAATTGGGACATACTCTCCAATCTTACGAATACTTAACCACCATCTCTTGTTGGTTTGTTTTTCTCTAGGAAAACACTCTTCTGGTCGTGTAATAACAATAAACCAACGTAGTGAGGTCCACAAGCACTTTGCCCATATGGTAGGAGCAACTTGTGAATGTTACTAAGTTATTGGGGGCATCTCTTTTTATTTCCAATAGAGAAAGCTGGGGTTAGGCAGACCCCTACCAGTTATTCAACCATACCATTGGGATTCGAACTTGCAACGTCCCAACACAAGGTGGCATGCACTAACTACTACTGCCAGACAAGCGGAGCCCCCGTTTGTTATTGGGGGCATCTCTTGCCCCAAGGTTGAAGCATGGGGAGGGCTAGAGAATTTTACCAATGAGAGGCTGGACAATGTGTGGTTTGTCAAGGCAAAAAACCAACCTAGCGTGGACATCAGCTCTTTGCATGAGTTTGGTTTTACTCGAACAAAAAATCAACCTATCCTGCGGGGCCGGCTGGCCTCTTTGAGATTTGAAGCCACCGCCTAGGGTCGAATCCAAACTAGATTATACATTATTTGGTAGGAACTGGGCGTACAGGTTGGGTCGGATATTTGTTCACGTGGTACCTTGGATACGTGAAATTGATTCAGCTAGTTGTTCTCTTGCATGAAAGCTTGAGCAATTTAGACTCAAGTAGAGATGGCAAGCAAGCTGAACAACCTGAAATTTTTAGGTACTCAAGTGGAACATGAGACCTAGTGTTTGCAACCCAAAAGCCTCGACTACGTATTTCACATTTAAATATACAAACAGCTCTCTCTCTCTCTCTCTCTCTCTCTCTCTCTCTCTCTCTCTCTCTCTCTCTCCCCCCTTTAACGAGCCTGCATGAGGCATGCCAATTGAGCAGAACACTACTCATTGTGCTTGGATGAATAAACTTCACAAGCAGCTAGTGGCTAAGCTTGATGAGTAAGTATGTTTTTCACACACACACACACACACACACGTATATATATATATATATATATATATATATATATATATATATATATATATATATATATATATATATATATATATATATATGGGTAGGTGCCAGATGCTTGCTGTGCCTACAGCCTACCTTACCACCAGTGGATAGTGGATAGGGGGTTTTCATGTTGCTTTTTAAAAATCTGACCCTACAGAAGTGTTCTATTGATTTGCTAAAAAATCACACTTCAATCATGTTTTTTTTGCGTAAAAAGATGATTCTTTAAGCATTGAATATCTTTTAAAATATAGACCGTTGATTTCTAAATCTTATAAAAACCCGACTTGATGTTGGAATCAAATAATCCAAAAGTAGATTCTCATAAAACTAAGCATGTAGATCACATCTGTATGGTCAGATTTTAGAAAAAATAAAACCAATCTTTTCAAAGCTCGGTAGGCACAAAAAGAGTAAGGCACCTAGCCATTATATATATATATATATATATATATATATATATATATATATATATATATATATATATACTAGAGAACTGAAAATATGAGAACTAATGCGTGAACCGAGATTTTCATGATTTTTTTGTTCTTTTCTTTTGAATCTAACCATACAGATGTGATCTACTTGCTTGGTTTTATAAGAACCCGATCTTGAATAATTCGATTTTGATTCATAAACGAGATATTTTTTAAGGTTTTAAAATCAATGACTCATAATCCTCATAAATATTCAAGCATTCAAAAATCACATTTTTATCGAAAATACAAGATCCAATGGTTGATTCTTAGCAAATTCACCCTGCTAAGCACATCCACATGGTTGGATTTGCAAAAAAATTGTCAAAATTTCTTATACATATATATATATATATATAGTAGAGTTGAGGTGCTTGAACATTAGGTGCTTTCAATATGTGCTTGATGGGTTTTTCTGCTCTTCCAGTATTTTTTTAACAGTTTCGACCTCATAAATGTGTTGGGCATGGTCGATTTATGAGGAATCCACACCTGGATCATGTATTTTTGATGAAAAAATGATATTTGCAACCTCAAAAATTTATAAAGATTTTAGATTGTTGATTTTTTGAACCTTATAAAAACCACCCATGTGTCAGAATGGAACACTCAGGTACAGTCAAAATTTAAAAATAAAATGAAAAAACCTGAAAACCCAATAAGCATGTATAGAACCTAATGTTCATCCACCTACTCAGAGAGAGTAGAGCTTAGTTGCTTGAGCACCTACTTGATCATGTTGGCCATCCATCGTGTGCTTGATAGATGGCCAGCGCAAAAACAAAAAAAATCTCATTAAAAAATGGGTCAAAACAAGTTCAAAAGGTTAGCAGTGCTACTTGAGGGTGCTAAAGGTCCCACCGGAACTGAGACCTTTAGTGGCACTCAAAAGGTGCTGCTAAATGTCCAAAAGAATGCGCACGTTATTATAATTTTGCAATGGTGAGCGCATCCCTAAGTATTTAGCATGATCAAAAGTGCCACTAAAGGGTATTTTTTTTGCAGAAGAACTCATTTTTTATAATTTTAATTTGTTTTTGTGCATGACCGTCTATCAAGCGTGTGATGGACGGTCCACTTGATTAAGTAGCACTACAAGAAAACCGTGGATTAGCGACGGCCTCTATCCATCGCTAATCCGTCACTAAGCCGTCGCTAAACTGTTTAGCGACGGCTTAGCGACAGATTAGCGATGGATAGAGGCCATCGCGATTTTTTGCTCGCTAATTAGCGAAAAAAATTATCTGTCGTTAATTCCGTCGCTAATTTGCGACAGATTAGCGACGGACATTATCCGTCGCTAATCTGTCGCTAAATTTTAAAAAAAAAATAAAAAAAAATTGATCCTTGTCGGGCGGTATTCCGGCAGCACTAAGCCGGACTTATACCGCACCCGACAGGCATTGCATGCACATAACGATCGCTCTGCCTCATCGCGAACCGGCGTCGCCGTCCTCCATGAACCGGTGCTCTCCGGCGTCGCCGTCCTTCATGAACTGGCACCGTCATCTTCCGTGAACCGGCGTCGCCGTCATCCTCTGTGGACCGGCGTCATCGTCCTCCATGAACCGGCGCCAACGTCCTCCAGCGATCGCCGACCGTCCTCCGTGAATCGACGTTGTTGTCCTCCGTGAACCTGCGCCGACATCATCCAGCGATTGCCGACCGTCCTCCGGCGTCGCCGTCCTCCGTGAATCGGCATTGTCGTCCTCCGTCAACCGGCGCCGACGTCCTCCAGCGATCGCCGACTGTCCTCCGGCGTCACCGTCCTCCACTCTCATGTACATGCTCTCCAATAAGCTCTCTGACGTCGCTCGGTTTAAATCGAGCGCGGTCGATTTAAATCGAGCGCGGTCGATTTAAATTTCAAACAGGGAGAGAGGGAAAATTTTGCGCTTGGTTTAAATCGAAAATTAGCGACGGATTAGCGACGGAAATTTTCCCTCGCTAATCCGTCGCTAATTAGCGACGGATTAGCGACGGAAAATTTCCCTCGCTAAATCCCTCGCTAAAATGTTTTTCTTGTATTGAGAATTAGCGACGAAATACTTGTTGTCGTTAATTCGTCGCTAATTAGCGACGGATTAGCGATGAAACAACTTTCATCGCTAATCCGTCGCTACTTAGCGACGGATTCATTAAGAAAGTTTTCTCTAGCTAATCTGTCGCTAATTTGCGACGGAAAAAATCCGTCGCAAATTTCCGTCGCTAATTAACATTTTTCTTGTAGTGTAGGTACTCAGGAACCTACTCATCAAGCAGATACGCTCTACCATATATATATATATATATATATATATATATATATATATATATATATATATATATATATATATATATATATATATATATATATATATATATATATATAAAGTAACATGCATTTTCAAACACTTAGTGTTTGAAGATTGTTTGGACGAAGCATCACCGTTGAAGGTGCACTATCAAATGGCAACACTGCGTTTATTTTTTTTAGGTGCTACAGACTTTTAGCGGCGGCATGGTAAAAAAATGCACATTTAGTGGCAGTTCAAAAACAAAATCTTTTTTTTTTGAACAAAATGCGTGGCGTTTCACCGTGCATCAGAACAGGTTTGAAGGAAAGTGGTTTTATATATATATATATATATATATATATATATATATATATATATATATATATATATATATATATATATATATATATATATATATATATATGTGCTACAATCAACTTAGCAAAGTAGTTTTTTTATTCTGGTGGACTATTTGGTGCTGTAGAAATGGGGGGAAAAATGGGTGCATTGCACGTACATGTGATGTGAACACCTGTGTGATGTAAAAGGTGGGGGAGAAGGGGGAGTTGGATTTTTTGAAATAATATGGGAAAAGACAAAGATGTGGTTGATGTTTTTAGGAATTTAAATTTGTTGATGATATAGTTACGTGGGCAGGGAAGCAAGATTCTCATGTGTCTGTAGGTGAGAGTGGGACCATGATTTGGACTATTTCCCTTTTTATATATTATTGGTTAATATTTCTGCATAAAATTTAACTGTCGTGCGTTCCGCACCGCCTTAAAAATTTTGGCGTGCTTTGTTTCCTTGAAAACGTGTTTCTCTTTTGTTTGCATGAGAGGAAGAGGAAATGGGTTCCCTTAATTCCCTATGTCATCCTTATCTTCACCCCTTAATAGGATTTCAATGATGCAAGTTGTTTCCATCAAATCAGACAGAATAGGTGTGATCTGCATAATTCATCTATGCAAGTTGTTTTGATTAAATCAAACTCCATGAGTGTGATCTGCATAATTCATTTAGTGAAGTCAACAACAGTCTGACTTGTGTGAAGGATTTTTTTTTTGGCTATTAAAAAATCAGTGGTTGACGATAAGACAAAATTTTGTGATTTAAAATAATCACATTTTTTTGTCAAAAGAGTCATGTTTGAATTATAGTTTCAGATTATATCTATTTTAGATCTATAATAAGGTCAAGGTTTCTAAGTTTTTTCTATACTTTATTATAAATATTTATTGTAGAAAGAAGAAAGATAGAGATGAATGAATTATAAGATTTTTTTAGTAAGTTTTTTTTTTCTGTCAATTTCTTGCGGAGAATTAGCATGAGAGTTTAACTCAAAGAGCAACATTAATGGATTATAGCTTACATGGAACAATGACAGACTTAGTTGTTGGGCGATGTTGCATGACCATCCTAGATCTTCAACGCAAATATCTACCCGATGTCGCTAACCATTCGTTCATTGGACTATCACGGTTTATCGTAGACCCTTCATCCGACGAAGGCCCAACACAAGTACTCTCGGATACACGATCGGTGCACTCGTCGATCAGCTTTATGCACGGTAGCCCTGGCCGCCAACCGCCTGCCTCCGTGCTCACCATTTCCTTCTTCATCTCCACCTTCTTCGTTTCCTTTCAACCACCCACCACCACTGTCCCACTGTCCTTCTCCACCATCACCCTCTGTGTCTTCCTTTCCTCCACCTGACCGACGACACTCTTGGCCGCAGATTGAGAGGCCACCCAGTTCCCCCCTTTCTTCCCCTTATTCCTCCTATTTCCTCTCTCATCTGGCTATCGTCAGCGAGGATACCGCTGGTTGGTGAACACCAGCCACCCATGGCCGTCGGTACCTCGGTTCTCCAACCGTCGGGCCCGTCGGTCGAACGACATCTACCTAGCCAGATCACCGACTGTCAGCCCTTCGCCAGTGGGCCACCACCTGCCGACTAGTGATGGTTGACGGGAGAGTTGATCACCGGTTGCAAAACCCCTCCGACGCTTCACAGGTCCAGTGGGAGAGCACACCGGCCTCCCCTATGTCTTTGAGGGTGGCACGGTGGTCTAGCTGCCCACCGTCAGCCGTTCGCCGGGGGAACCACCACCCACCGACCCTCACTGGTCGACGGGAGGCTCGACCACTGGCTGCGTCACTCCCTTGGCCCCTCACAGGTCCAGTGGGGAAGCCCAGTGCAAACCCTAATGTGGGTGGAGGGCTCCCACCTGAGTCATCAGGTGGGAGATTCCTACCCCTCTCCCACTCGCTGAACTGGTGGGAGAACCACTTCTTACTGAGTCGTCCCCCTACAGGTCTTGTGGATGGGTTTTGGGACCCTATACTTGGTTCAAATGGGTTTGGGCTTGATTCTGCCCCATTTTGAACCCTATGAGTTGGGGGTATGGTCTAATTTTTCATTTGGATCAGGCCCAAACCCAATATTTTGGTCATGTTCATATGGAACTGACACAGATTTGGCCTAATTGAGCTCGAACGGATCTCAAGTTTAGTTTTAGACCATGCCCAAACTAGACCCACTTTTAAACCTGAATCGGGTCGAGACCTGTTAACAAAAAAAAAATTGAATGGGAAAAGATGGGACTTACCTGTATTCACTAAAATTCTTTTTTGAAATTATGGGGGATGCCATCTACGAGCCTCGATTGTCCTTAACCTGATGGGAATATAGTATTTAAGCAAGTTTTTCGATCTTTGTAGCTCAAATTGCACCATCAAAACACTCAAATATACAATAAAGATCAAAGTGTATTAGTATCTATTTTAAAATAATAAAAATTGAAATAAAATAATGAATACGAGTGAATGATTTGAAGAATCACCTTTTTGAGACTCATGGTTCAACACTCCCTACACTAGGATGGAAATGATTGTAGCTTTGGCAATACCTCGAGACAAGCAGAGAAGCTCAAGAGATGGGGGTGTGCGTAGGCTAGGCTCATTCTCTCTAGGGTTAGGGCTCGGATAGAAAAATTCCCTATGCTTGGGTCCTAAGAGCCAACCCCTATTTTAGGGTTCATAACAAGATAAAGATCATGAGATCTTCTGACTTCAGATCCAATCCCAGTAGATATGAATTTATCTCTAGATGGAGATAAGACTCGTCTAGAAGAGTCTTCTTGAAAAGAAGGTTCATCCAAGAAGAGTCCTCTAACTCAAAAAACGTGTAAGGCAGTTGGAAAGAGATAGAGATAAGCCAAATGGTTTATCTGCACATTTGATGCAACGAACGACAAAAAGGTTTTGTCATCCGAAGATCGAACGATAAAGCCTTTTGCCATCCCCAAAGTTGGTCATGTCAAACGGGCATGGGACGATACTAAGTTGTGTCGTCCCTAGGGACAGAAGGGGATATGACGATTGGATAAGACTGGACGACAAAGACATTTTGCTATCCCTAATACCGAACAATAAAACCTACCAAATGACAAACCTACCAAATAGAAAAACTTATTGGACGATAAACCCTAAAAATTAAGGATATTGCTATATTTTGGGTGTTTTTGACATTTTTGTGGGATTTTCTTAAAATTCTAAGGGTTATACCTCACTTTTTAGGGCTTTTCATAAACTATGATAGAAAATGACTCAATTTTTTTATTTTTGACTTAGGTTCTGAAAAAGCACTTTCCAACAACATTATCATTTGAGCATCTTGAAAAAATTTGAGTGTCTATAGAAGCCACTCTTTGTCATTAATCAATGTGATTTGATTTATGACAAAGAAATAGATACGCCCAAATTTTGAAACTCAACATGCTTGGTTTCAACATGCTCGGTCCAATATTTTGGAAAGAAACTGGGTTATAGAGACCATGCTTGGTTTTGCAAACGAATTCGGTGTTGACATTCGAAGGAAGGAGTTGGGTTGTCTAGATTGTTATGGGTCTCACCGAGCGAGGTCGGATTAGTCAGAGGATACTGGATTGCCAACACTATTTGGTGGTCTTGCCGAGTGAGGTCGATGCTAGTGCAGAGACAACTAGATTGTTGAGATCATTTGGTGATCTCGTTGAATAAGGTCGGTGCCAATGTCAAAAAAAAGAGGGAAAACTGAGATGTAGAGACCGTTATGAGTCTCGCCGCATGAAGTTAGGCCAGTTCAAAAAAAAACTTTATTTATAGTAGAAAGAAAATGTTGAGCTTAAGGGAGGGGTAGCACAAGAGAAATATAGCTCCCTTTTAGGCCTATTTTGATTTTTAAGCTTGTTGATTATTTTTTTTTAAAGAATTTATGGGGCAAACATTAGAAGTCTTATACTTATTATGAGTTCATAGATAGAGTAGAGTTGCCCCAGTAAGGCCTTTAGGATAGAGGTGTCGTTTCTAGGATGATCAATTTCCACATAAGACTTCTTGCGTCAATAAAGGGTGTTAGACATACTTTGATATGATGGTACCAAAGAAAAATGACAGTGCTTTTTCTGTACTCAGAATTAAGATTCATATGACTAGACTCTTTGATGCATATAATAAACTTTTATAGTATGTAGTGGGACTCATACATTTGTAGTAGAGTGGGTAGGTAATGACAATTATGAATGATTGATCATACAAGGTCAAGATCTTTTTTTTTCTCTTTTCTCCCTTCTCAAATATTTGAATATTCCTAACAAGTTGATTTATACACTTTAGACTTTTCTCCTCTCTGGTTGGTCTAAGATATCGATACTTGGCTTCACTCATTTTTTTTCTCCTATGATTCTGCCTTGATTTTTAAGTGATTAGTGATAGGAATGTGAGATTAAGTCTCAAGGCATTTTTGTTTGGTCTAATGGTCTCCACTAATGCTTGAACTTTGAAGGATTAGGGCTTAATGAAAATGCATTCAAGTACACATCTTGCCCCTAAGTAAGTTTCTTAGAATCTTTGATTTTAGCTCACTTATTTCTCACTTTTGCCATCCTTTGACCTAAGGCCTAGCAACTATAGGTCTCATGACTTTTCAGTACATGAGGGATGCTCATAGCTATCCAAACTTTGCCTTCAAAAACCATATGATTGAAACTTGCTACCTTGCCATAAGTCTAGAGGTAAATACTGACTTTCTCCTACCACATGTTTTTCTATTCTAACCTCTACCCCTAGGGTAGTCTCATGACCAGAGCCTGACATTTCACCATTGACTCAGAGTAGGTGTTAGCCTAAATGCATAAATGATTCTTGTGCCTTTTTTCTTTTTCTTTTTTGCACTTTTCTTTTTTTTTTAATATTTTTCTCTTATCGAGATAAAAGAAAAAAACTCCTCAATGAGACTAAGAAGATTAACATCGAAAGTATTCAACACCCAATATTTTTCTTAAAGAGTTGGTCATCTAGGCAGGTTTTCATTGGATCTACATTCATGCATTGATAATAATCTCATGCCTCTATAATTCATCCTCATAGGCTCATCGGCTAGAATCATTAGATTAAAGTACCTTAGCATCACTGTGTCACTTTCTTATATTTCTTAGGACTTGGATGTTCTATGTGGCAGACTCTTGGGTGTAAGGACATACTTGAGAAAATGATTATTTTGATGACAGTTGGATCCGTTTTGAGAGAAGATCCCTAACCTTTAATAATCTTTCAATGACATACCTAGCATCATGATGAAACTTTATTTTATTCCTATGATTATTAGAGTCAAGGTGAACTGGATTGTCAAGACTGTTATGGGTTTTGCCGAACAAGGTTGGACCACTTCAAAGACAACTAAAATGTAAAAATTGTTTTGTGGTCTTGTTGAACGAGGTCGGGTCAGTGCTCAGGACAACTAGGATATAAATACCATAGTATGTCCCTCCGAACGAGGTCAGACCAATGTCCAGAAGTAAACAGGGCTTTGAAGACCACTTGGGTCTCGTTGAACAAGGTCAAGCCAATTTGAGAGCGATTGTTTGTATGCTTCATTGTTCGAGGTTCTTTCTTGCTTAAGAAATTTAGACTTTGGATGGCTTTACAATGCCCTATCTCTGGGTTTTAGATAGGTTCAGACTTATTTGACATGTCATGCATGATTTTGATAGAAAGGCATTATTGAGAATAATCAAAGAAAACAAAGAAAGAGTTTGACAAAGGCTTTCTTAGTCTTGTCAACAGGAATATCATGCTCCTGCAACGAAGTTGATAGCTTAGACCCCGAGCAAATAAAATAATTTTGGTCTTTTTTTTATTTTTCTCATTCAAAGTCTTGGTTTTGAAGACTTGCCTGAGGTTGTGGTATGATGACTTGCACAAGATATCTTGTCTTCTCTATACCATTGCAATTCTGCCATACTCATGGTAGCCTTATTCTGAGCACACTGATCTTTTCCAGAAGAAGGGATAGAAGAGCCCAAATTATTGCTTCTCTTTTATGAACCCAGACTGAGTTGATGTAGAGGAAGTATCAACCATGTGTTTTCTGAAGCAACCGAACTCTCCACTGAGCTTATGATGGATGACCCCTTTCTAAAGTGATCTTTTAGGGCCTATGTGAGTTAGTTTTTCTCTTTTTCCCTTTTTTGTTCAGGTTCTTTGCAACCTAAACCCTAGGTTCCTGCCTTTGACACTGTTAGGAGAGGCTCTCATGTGTCATGTTGACCTTTTTTCAGTCCCTTAAAAGACTCATACCCTATGTGCAAAATGATTCTCTATCCCTTTTCACATTTTCACACATGCTGATATACCACCATCTATTTATGAACTTAGACCACCATTTACACAAAACGATTTTCCATCCCTTTATTCGATTGACCATAAACCATCATCTATTTATGAACTCATGGATGCCTTTCTATTCCTTTTACTTCAAGTCATACAAGTGGTTGATGGTGGGGGAGAACCTTTAGATTGAAGCAGACACGGTATATGAATATGTTTATGATCTATTTGAATTCTCTGACCTGTTGAAGGTTCAGGCTGGCGAACCTTTCTAGAGATTCTCCCTCTAAACTCCTAGAGAACCAATTGATTAGTCTCTTATTATTGTATAGATATTTGACTACACTCCTCGTGAACAAGGTCATTTGAGTTTTTGGAACCCCCTTCCCACTCAACTTTAGAAACTTGAGGGCAGTGTCATCATCGTCACCACTACACCCCCTAGGGGAAAAATACTCCATAGAGTACTCTTCCACTCCAGATTTTATTGTCACTGAGGTTTCTGACCATGACTTCTAGAGACTTGATTTTTTTGTCTGATTCAGAAGATGTGGTCTAGACTGGGTGAACCCACTTGGGTCTGTGAACTTTCATCTCTCAGTCAGATACCTAAGACTCACTATACTGGCTATAACTCCTTTCTAAATCTAACTCCTAGGCTCTCCTATCCCTTCTGTAGGCACGCGCTTTTTTGCGTTCTAACTCTTGGGCTCTTCTGACCTTTTTATTGGCTTGTGCCTACTCTTGTTCTAGATGCTTTTGAATTTATCTTATTTTTCCTCTATCATCTTTATATTCTATTTGGCTTGTGCTAGCACATCCCTTTCTTTAGACCAGACTTTGAAATGTGAGGTCTTAGTAGTTCGTCTCTTGGTGGACTCACCTATGGTAGAGTTATCTGTCTCACAATCTGCATGGAGACTTTTACGAGATTGGTGATACATTTATTTGGACCACGATTTGAAATGTGTAGTCCTTAGGATTTTTATTTTGGTAGACGCATCCATGCTAGAATCATCCATCTTGTAACCCGCATAAGAGACTTTACGAGATAGATAAGGGTAGCGATGTGAGCTGGACTCAAGAAACATTGAGGCCTTTCCCTTTTTTCCATCATCCATAGACTCATCAAGATTGTCAGTAAGGATCCTCTTTTCTTGATCCTCATCAAATATGATGTTTTGCATCATATGGAGTGACATTTTTATGTGGGATTATCCATAAGTGGTTCCTTTGATATGAATTGTGAGTTTTTGGGTTTTAGACCAGGTATTTAGTATACCCCAAACAATTGGTTCATACAGGCTCAAACAAGTAACGAGAGATTTTCAAAATTGATAGGTACCTTAATTCTTCTCAAAAGATGTATTCACAGATCTGCAAGATCTCTTTGGGTTCCAAGTTTAAGGGTTCTTTCCTGGACCCACATCAATATACCCAAGCTAATAACTTAAGGGTACTGATGCAGATTATCGGATTTCAATGGTACTATTAGCTTGTGAGAGGCGTACGCCTCAGTACCTGAAGCGTACGCCTCAGAGGCGAAGCATAAGCAAAAAGTATTGAGGCGCTGCAGAGAGGCGTTTGAGTCTCGAAGCGTACGCTTCACATGAGTGAAGCGTACGCCTCACATCGAAACACGCTTCGCTTCTAAGGCGTACGCATCAGGTTTACAGACATTGTACATTTTCGTGCCGTCTTTTCTTATATTTTGGAGCTGTGATTTATGTTTTTGAACCTTGTCTCGCCGGAGTTACGGATTCCGGTGAGTCCTCCACTGTCATCTCTCATATGAACTCCAATTTCGCCGCCCTAACCTTGCCGGATGTCCTTCGGAGCATCCTTGAGCGCCTTCCCCTTGCCGACCTCGCGCGAGTTGCCTGCATCTGCCGACTCTGGCGCTGTATTTCCTCCGATCGCGAGATCATGACCTGATCGTTCCGATCCCTTTGGAAGCTGAAGGGGATCGTCGAGAGCCCATCCTTCGACGCCTTCTGGCAAGACAATCGGCTACGCCGCTTCGCCGTCTCGCACTGCCTCCAACGCAGCGACACCATCACCAAACTCGTCGTGAAATATCGGGTTCAGGTCAGATCGGGACTCCCATTCTTATCTTTTGCTTTGATTTGTTTGCTTTCTGCGAATTGTGACTTTGTTTCCAACATTTTGCATGTTTTAGTTTTTTAGTTTAGGAATACTGGGTTTTAGGTTGGGATTTTCGTTTTTCGGATTTTCAGTTGTATGCTAGGCTTTACTGTGGGGCTTTCTTTTGAATTGGAACTAGTGGGATCTTAGTAATTTGTCTTGCAGCTATCCAGATTTATTGTATGTTGGTCGGAGGATGGTTCTTATAATAGAATTTAAGCTTAATTTTATTGCTTGAAAGCAAATATTCATTTTAAAAATTCCCCTTTGTGGTTTGTAACAAACAATCCGTGATTGATCTCAGTTCATAATCTGTAGCTACTGTTTCTTTTGATGCATATTTTGTTAATTTGAAATACGGCGGGTTCAATCCATGTTTCAATGTTCGGTAGTTTTTACTTCTTTTCGTTCTTGCATCTCGTTAAAATAGTTAGTGAGGCTCTGATGAAGATCCTGTTCTGGTTTCAACTAGTTGCTTCTTTCTTCAGTTGCGTAGTTTCATTCCCCAATTCCTCTTTTTAGAGTTAAGAGGCGACTCTCAAGAACTATGTTACCTGATCACCCTCCATCTTATGGACAAGCCTGTCAGTTGTGAGGCTTAAGGCTTGATGGAGGGCAATCAGGTGTTTAATGTACAAATTTTGTTGTTTTTCTTTTCTTTTTTTAATTTTTGTAATCCTGACAGAAATTGTTGTTGCAGTAGAAACGACATTCATGCAATTTTGATAATTGCACCAATTTGCGACAACTTAGGAATATAATGTGCAACAATCTCATAAAAAAATACTCTTCATCAACCATTTAAAATCAATGAATGATACGAGTTAATTATAGGAAAGTAGTATTTATTTTATATTGTCGTTTATTAGTAGTTCTTATTTAAAATTTTCATTATTTTATTAATATTATATATTTTATTATTTTGATCATGAAGCCTACGCTTCAACGCATCGAGGCTTACGCCTCGCTTCGCCTCATCGCATTTAACAACCCTGGATTCAACTATATAATTTGGAATTGTCACTTAAACACGACAAAACAACTCACATATCTATGTCGACACCGGTATGGGTACCAGATGCGGGCACAAGTACGAGATGGGTTGTGGGTTGGGTAGGGTTGAGCTAAGACCCAACCTGAAACCCACACTTTTTTTTTCCGAAACCCTCCCTCTTTTCCCCCTCTGGTAGCAACACAACAGGAGGAATCATGGAAGAAAAATGAGAGAGAGAGAGAGGCACCTACCTCTTCCTCTTCCTCCTCCTCCATCTTCTTCTTCTCTTCCTTGTTCTCATTATTCGTATCCACAGAGAGAAAGAGAGAGACGGTGGGGTTGGGTCATCACTTGGCTCCTCCTCCTTCTTCGTCGTCTTGTCCTCCTCGTTGTCTTGTCCTACTTGTTTTTCTTCTTTGTGTGTTTGTATATATATAGTCACTAGAATATGAGAACTAGAAATATGGTCATTTCCAACACTTTTTTTTTTCAAATCCAACCATGTGGATG
This sequence comes from Nuphar pumila, assembly GCF_984573655.1. NCBI lineage: Eukaryota > Viridiplantae > Streptophyta > Magnoliopsida > Nymphaeales > Nymphaeaceae > Nuphar > Nuphar pumila. Next base: position 126,242,317 of record NC_143254.1, on the reverse strand, counting down.
TACTTGGCATGGAAAATTTGCTAGGAATCAATCATGGGATCATGTATTTTCAATGAAAAATATGATTTTTTAATGCTTGATTATTTATGAAGATTATAACTCATTGATTTTAAAGCCTTAAAAAAATCTTGTGTATGCATCAAAATCGGCAACAACAAATTCGTATAAAATAAAGCATGTAGATCACATCTGCATAATTAGATTCAAGAAAAAAAGAACAAACACATTAGTTCTCATGTTCTAGTCTCTCTATATATACAGAGAGAGAGAGAGAGAGAGAGAGAGTGGGGCAAGGGTCCTCACTTGCTCCTCCTTCATTGTCTTCTTCGTGTAAAGAGAGATAGTGGGGAAGGAGGCTTCTTTTCCAAAAGTACATTTACTGATTTTTCTTATTTGATATGGACTCTAATATAGATTCATACATGATCCAAACCCAAGCTCTCTCTCTCTCTATATATATATATGTTTCCCGTACCTTCAATGTTTTTGAAATTGTAGTTTCGTACCACCCGTATCCGTACCCATGTAGCATAGATTTGGAAGGGTTATTGCCTTTTTATCCGTTGGCTAGCCAATGTCCAGACCCTGACCTGCTGCACTTGTTGGGGATTTTCAAGTCACGGTGGGCACCTGCCCACCTTGGCTGCAACCTGGCTCCGCCCATGGTCACATGGTAAACGTCAGGGACAAACAAGTACTTGGTTTCAGTCCACGTTATGTGGACAATACGCCCGAGTTTCTAACGCTAAACTTCATTCTTGTATACAAACTCCCTCAAATTGCAGAGGGAGCTCATATGGTAGTTGTTAACTGGTTTCTGAAAGGTTTTTCCTAAATCTAACCGTACTGCTGTTGTTGACATGTACTATTTATTAGAGAATGACACTTGAATCAAGTTTTTTATCATGTGAATATTTATTAAAATCTTATACGATCAATTTTTAAACCTTATAAAAACTTACCTGGGAATCAGGTGATCCAATAACTGGATACTTACTATAAAATCAAGCACGTAGAACACATTTATATGGTCAAACTTAAGAAAAACATAACTCTTCAAAAGCCTCATTAGCAACTACCACCTTGTTATATATATAGCTTAAGTGTTTTTGGGCTCTTTTGGTATTTTTTGGCAGTTTCGACCACATAAATGTGTTGGGCATGAAGAAATCCACACCTGGATCATGTGTTTTCAATGAAAAAATGATATTTAGAGCCTCAAAATTTTACAAAGATTTTGGATCATTGATTTTTAGAACATTATAAAAACTCACCCATGTGTTGGAATAGAACACTTCAAGAGTTAATCCCTATAAAATTACATATATCACATCTGTACAATCAGAATTTAAAAATAAAATAAAAAACCCCTGCTCATTAAGCACATACACTCTACTCTCTCTCTCTCTCTCTCTCTATATATATATATATATATATATATATATATATATATATATATATATATATATATATATTTTATATATTGAAGGTTTTGTTTTAGGTTTTCCTTAAATCTGACCATATGCTAATGTGTTCTACATGTTTGATTTTATAAGAATCAACTTGGATCATCGGTTCCAATCATAACTCGACAGAACTTTTCAGCACGACCTGGCTTAGAACATGTTCAACAACGTGGTGGCATGAGTAGCAGGGTTTGTCTCTTGAGTGTGCAATGACGGTAACACTATCATTCTTATGTGCTTCTTCCCTAAATGAATGAGACGGCAGCGTTTAGCTCCGAAGGGTCTTGTTGGGAATTGAGAATAGGATTCTAAAACATAGGGATGTGAACGGGTGAAACTCAGTTCGGACCTAGTCATTATGGAGTCTGACTTTAATCCAATTTAGCATGTTCCGATTTGGTGTCGGATGAAGATCAGCTAAAATCATGACATTTAAGTATATTGGGATTTGGATTTTAATTAGATCCGAATTTTGCTCAGTCACTATTCCCCATAATCTTAAGGTTGGTTTATCATTACACAAACAACATCAACTATCAAAGTTATGAAAGCAGGTAGAATTAATTGAATTCCTACAAAATTTTAAATCCAACATGCATGCATACGCGCGTATCGGGTTGGGGTTTGGATGAAATTTTAAATCAAGTTGAGCCTGACCTAACTTGATTAGATAATCAAATCCTAATCAGGCGGGGTCCATGGGGCCAGACAGGCCGCCTCGCCCTGTTTAAACCGGGGATGGAGGACAGGAAACTGGGATGGAGGTTAAAATCAAAACCCGTGCAAAGATGGAGGTGGCTATAGACTTGTGCTTTCACCCTCCCTGCCCTATCCCGGTCCTCGATCCCTGCCTTGAGCCACCCTGCCTCGCCCCGTCCCCGGCAGTGGACCGAGGGGAAACAGGCCCCCGCCCCGCCTCGTTTGGATCCGGCATGGAGGAATGAAACGAGGATGGAGGCAAGGATAGAGGGCCGGATTTTGAGATGGGTTGGAGACTTTGTCTTTCACCTCCGCCCCGGTCCACTGTCATCCCTGGTTGGTTCAGGCCTGAACATGGATCGGGCCCTTATAGGGCACACGGATATAAGTACACACATGACATGGGCACTGCCTCACGTACTTCACATACACATGCTACGAAAACCGTTGGATTTCATTGATCCGACGGCCTAAGCGTTGCGTATGGTGGGCACGCTTCAATCAACCAATTACCAACTGATGCGCTCAAGGACCCAAGGTTCACAGCTGAACGCACCAGATCCGAGTTAAGGACGTGCTTATGGCATCGTTTCGCTCCGTATCTTTGAATTCAGCAAATTATATCATTTTACTGCAGAGAAATGGAGGGAACGTACGGTCACAGTGTCCCCGCGCCATGGCCGCCGCTTCAAACCTCCCCTCTCTTCTCTCACTCCCCTGCAGCCCTAGGGTTCTGCCACCGTGGCGTCTCCGGCAGCAACCGGTGGTTTTCCGGCGTGCTCCTCCGGCGATCGGGCGGGGAATCGCCCGGTCGGCCTACATCTCCCCTCCCGTCTCCGACCCGAACGCCGGGAAGATCGACGGCGATCGGCCGTCGGAGAGCCCTAGCTCTCTGAAGGTTGCGCCGGAGAGAGCGATTAGCTTGAGCCTCTTGGGGAGCTTGCTGAGCAGGCAGAAGCTGGGGCTCGCGATATCTTTTGTCTCTCTCCTGGGCTGCACCACCTGCACCCTCTCGATGCCGATATTGTCCGGTATCGTCTTCGCGAGCTTCTTGCTATTTCGTTCTGAATATGTTGTTCTTTTTTATGGAATTGAAGGGAATTTTGGTTGCAGGGAGGTTCTTTGAGGTGCTCGTGGGGAGGAGAACGGAGCCGTTGTGGGAGTTACTCGCGAAGGTTGGGATTCTGTATGTGCTGGAGCCCGTCTTTACTGTTGTTTTCGTTGTGAATATGAGTAACATCTGGGAGAAGGTGATGGTGGCGTTGCGAGCTAGGGTTTTTCGGAGAATACTGGTTCAGAAGGTGCGTTGCGCTGAATTGGGGGCTTAATTTTTGTCAATTACGTTTCTCCTTAGCTCTTTGATTGATGCATGTTCTGCTGGAAGTTGAGTTCACTAGGGAATTTCTGGCCGGACCATTCAAATTTCTTGATTCTGCTGTAACTGGCTGTTCCGTTGAGAGGATATTTCGTTTGTGAATTGCTCATCAATAAGAGCCAGAGAGAGGAATCTATTTATTGATTTTTGTTTTTTGATGAATCTGATCGAAAGTGAAGATGGTAATTGTGCGTTTGGATGCAAGCTTTTATCTGGAATGTGGGATTAGCTGGGATATCATAATGTGATACCCCAATTTGTGCCATTTTCTGGGGTAAGCGAGCACTTCTGAAAGCCCCCTGATGGAAATAAGCGCTAAGTGAAAATGGTAACAGAGAATTCGTGTTCCAGTAGAGCATCTCCGACACGTTTCCATGTGGAACTCGATAGGAGTTTCCATCTGTATTGCTCTTAGTTGTTACCAGGCAATGAAATTTTCACTTGTCTCTATGCCTTTAAATTATGCCACGAACACGTTATTTTGATTTGTCTGTGATATAAAGTGAATGACATGGTTTTATTTGCTTTCTTGTAGGTGGAGTTTTTTGATCGATACAAGGTATGGTTATGCATATTCCTTTACTTCTCTTATTGTAGTGATAGAAACTAGGGGTATAATTGATCCCACTACTCTTGAAGGTTGAACGGGTATACCTTGTGATGGTGGCAGGCATTTTAACTTGTAACACAAATAATTTAGGTAGGGTCACAAATTATACCGTGGGACTGCACTTGCTTCCAAATCTTAAATCAGTTTACTTTGGGTCTCAGTTCCATGTATTGAATTTGCCATGGGACCCACACCAAGAACAGAAGGTAAACGAACACTGAATATTAGAACCCCCCCCCCCCCCCAAAAAAAAAAAAAAACAGCAATCTGAGATTCATATTTCAATAGAAATTCACATATCTCTGGGCTGATTTTGGGGTATGGGTTCGGCTCATGCCATAGATACATGTATGAATATCTCTAATCTTTAGATCTCAAATCCAAGTTTGAGATCTGAGCAGTCAGACACACCCTTAGAGTGAGTGACCCTTTGTCATTGTCCATCCCATGTTCCACCAAATCTGGAATTTCAATTGTGGCACCTAGTTATCAAGACCAATGGGCTAAATCTATCTTTGGGAATATTTATGTTTGCCAAGCTTAGTATCGTTCCATAATCAGCAACTTATAAAGGCTTGATCTTGAAATGTAATACTTTGATTTTTACAATTTCATAACAAAAGATAAACTGCACACATATGAGTTGTATAAAAAAAGATAAAAAACATGAAAGGTCATTTGCAACATGTGAACCAACCATGATGCTGCTTGTGCAATGTGACACCTGTTTCCAAGTCATATTATTGATTCAAAGTTTGGATGAAGAGGATTTCAAGTTGGAATTAGAAGCAGGGTAAGGAGAAAGGAGAAAATAACTTACTTTATTTGGTATTTTTGTATTAGCCTTATTTAGTATGGTTTACTGTAAATGTTCCCTTTTCAACATTTTAACCCATTTAAAAAGGATAGTCCCATTTTCAGTTTAGCTGGCAAATGATGGATTACTGATATTTATTCACTCAATGCCTTCCTTAGAGGACAGATTCTCCCATTTCTAGATATAGAGTGATATACCATAATAAAGTCCATCTGGAAATCTTGCTTCAAACTCTTTGCACCGAGGTTGCCGAAATACAAGAAAGAGTCTGAGGCTTGAAAAATAAGCATAACAAGGGCATTTTAGGGATTATTGTTCTGGGAGTCGCTCCCTTGCAATGTGTTTGATAAACTAGTAGCAGATTGCAAGATTTATTTTTGAGTAACCTTGATAATGGGGATAATTTGTCAGGCTTTGTTGATTGGCTTGTGAAATTATAACAGATAATATCAAATTTAATAAAAACCAATGCAAAGATATGGTGGGCATGCTTTCATTTTAGTCCTGTATTCAGCAAGCTGGTTGTTCATGGAGTTCCTATTTTCTAATACTAACCATAATGTTTGGTCTAGTTCAACCATAAGGCTTTGGGGTGAGTAGCCATAGTAGCATTGCTAATCTGCTTGTCGATCTTCTGCAGGTCGGGGAGCTGACAGGTTTGTTGACTTCTGATTTGGGCTCTCTAAAAGATGTTGTGAGTGAAAACATTTCAAGGGATCGTGGATTTAGGGCTTTTTCTGAGGCAAGCTACTATTAACTGTACAAAAGTGAGCTTGATGTTGCCTACCATTTAATGAGTATGAATCATCAGTTCATCATTTATAATTCTTACAAGCCTGACTGATTTTACTGTTAATTAATAGCAAGTTTGGACGTTTATCCTTGCTTATATGAGATACCTACATTCAGATCATTGATCATGCTATAAAGATTCATTGTTGACTTTATTCTATAATTTCCATTCTCTACTATGAGTTGTTTGAGTGCTTTCTCTCTGACCGTGCATGCGCTCGCCTCATTCTTATATGAATTTGCCTGTGAAAGCTTGTTTCATTTTTACCTGTTTTGTGGTGTCATTCTTTTGTTTCATGCAGATTGTTGGAACAATATGTATACTTTTCTCGTTATCAACCCAGCTTGCTCCAGTTCTGGGCTTGTTGATGCTTTCAGTGTCCATCCTTGTGGGTAAGAACTTGTATTAGATATTTGTTTTCCTAGCTTATAGAAGTCGTAATTTATTGTAGCCTCTATGAGATGAGTCAACAGTTATGGCTATACAATGGTAAGTTTGTAAGAAGATGGTACTGCATGTTCTTGAAGCATTGAACCTTCATTCTGAAACTCTTTATATCCTAGTACTGCTCAATCATGTGCTTATCAGACTATTTTGTCAAATTTCATAGTTTCTAGTGGAAATGGGTGCTACATGGTTCTTTCCATTCATTTTTTTACTTGGCACTGCAGTGCAATTGTTATGTCATCATTGCTTAATGAAGTGTTCTTTTAGTATGACTACTTGTTTTTCTTGATTACATTTCCTGCCAAAACATGTATCCATTACCTGCACCAATAGGTACATGTGCAGATGAAATGTTTCTTAAAATATTTTGTATGTGTTGTCTCCACAAATATAGGATGCTTCTTCATCTATATTTATAGGATGTTGTTTCAGCCTTGAAGTTGTTCTGATTTGTGTTGCTTCTTGTTCTCGCAGCTGTTTATAAACGGTCAACTGTACCTGTATTCAAATCTCATGGGATGGCCCAAGCCTGTATATCTGACTGTGCAACTGAAACATTTTCAGCTATTCGAACTGTAAGTTAAACAAAAACTTCTTACTTCAAATCTTAGCTTCATCCTTGGAATGAGAAAAGTTCATTAGATGGACAGTTATTCTTGAATTGTCATCTGAATCCTAGTTACTGGAATCACACTACATGGGAATTGTGAATATCAGGAAGTGGGAAACGGAATCCATCAGGAATCCCAATTTCCATGACATGGGAATCCCTGGAATCCTGATTTTATTGAGGCATGGCATTTTGGATCTGGACCCAGACTGATGTTATAAATGATGCCCCTATGTAACGCCCTATAATATATTTTATTTGTTTCCTGTTCTGCCCCTTAGTTGTAAGTTATTATGTACATTAACACAAGGGGCAGTCTTGTACATGTAATATTGTTGAGGATTACTTTTATTATAAGGAAACCCACACGTCCCACATTGGGATCTGTGTGGAGTATGTTAAAATATATATATATATACTTATATATATATACATCCGTATATATATAAGTATATATATATACATATATGTATATATATACTATTTCTCATTTAGATAAATACCCGATAGGGGTATTCTTGTAAAACCACATATGTATCTTTTTCTTTTTTATTTTTTCTCTTTTTCCCTTTTTCCTTTTTCTTTTTTCTTTATTTTTTCCTTTTTGTAATGACCACAAGGGGGCCCCACACTTGTAGTCGTTGGGGCTCCAACGGTCAGATTTCTGACCATTGGGGCTCCCAACAACTACAAGGGAGCCCCCCTTGTGGTTCCTTTTAGTGCTTCCCTCCTCTATAAATAGAGTAGGTCTTCCCCTCTTAGATGTATGGGTTTTTACACCCTTCTCTTCCTTTCTTCAATAAATCCAACTTATGACTTTAAGTCATTTCCTATATTTGTGAGTTTTTGTGTGTGCACACTTGGTGTTTGTGTTCTTGGCTCTTGTAGTCACTCTTAAGGAGTGACTTTTGCTCTATTGGTGCTTCCGCCTCTTTTTCATTACATGGTATCAGAGCTCGGTTGGTGATTGGGCTTTTCTTTTGACATCTTGGAAAGCGTGCCTCTCAAAGTTTTGAAGAAAGGAAGTATATTTGGTGCCGATGGAACGTGACTCTAAAGTGGAGCTCTCTTTCAAGCTAAATGGGTCCAACTATCTCATGTGGGCCTCTGCTATGGAAAATCATCTAAGAGGTAAGAAACTTTGGGGTTTTGTTATGGGGACTACTCCCGAACCCTCTCTTGTTCTTACCAAAATTGAAAATGAAGTTGAAAAGGCTTTAGATGGCGATGAGCGCATCAAAGCCATTAATGAACATCAATCCAAAATCGAGGATTGGGAAAGCAATCATGCCAAAATCTTGGCATGGTTTATGAACAACATAGATCTTAAAAATTGTGCCAATATTGCCAAGTTTAGAAGAGCCAATGAGGCTTGGTTTTTTCTTAAGGGTATGTATACCCAAAAGGATCTTGCTCGACAATTCTTTTGCCAAGAAAAAATTCGTTCCACCAAACAAATGGATATGAGTGTCCGGGACTATTTTAGCTCTCTAACTCCTCTTTGGGATGAGCTTGCCCTTCTTGAGCCCAAATGGGTTGCTCCACAAGACATTGAACTAAGAAGGGAACAAATTGAAAATGAGCACTTTTTTCAATTCCTTCATGGACTTCGCCCGGAATTTGAACAAGTGAGGGCATCTCTTCTCCATAGAAGCAAAGCCCTACCTATTGAAGATGCTCTTGCCGAGGTATGTCAAGAAGAAACTCGACTTGGCTTGAGCATTAGGAATGATGAAGTTTTGGCCGTTAATAGGCCCGGATCAAATGTTAAAGCATATAGACCTCCCCACTTTAACAAAAATATCAATGGGCCTAGAAGGGGAATAATATGCCATTATTGTAATGAACCGGGTCACATTAGACCGGCTTGTCCAAAACTCAAAGGAAAAGTTGCCGTGGTTGGGGAAACTTCTCCAAAGAAGGAAGAAAGTACCAAAGAAGGAGATATCAAAGAAACTCTAAATCACATCTCCGAAGTTCTTCAACATCTTCTCAAGACTTCTCCTTCAACATCCGGGGCCGCCATTGCCTACTCTTCATCTCCTCCAGGTATGTGGATACTAGACCCCGGTGCTTCTTTTCATATGACATCTCATAAAAATTCTCTTTTAAATATTTTTTCCGAACCTATATCTTCTTGTGTTTCAACGGTCGATGGTACATCACTAAAAATTGAAAGTATTGGATCTCTTGATTTCAAAAACTTCTTTGTTCCTAAAGTAAGAATCGTTCCTAAAATAAATTTAAATATTTTTTCCGTATCTCAAATCACCGATCATGGATGCCAAGTCTCTTTCTCACCTAAGGATTGCACCGTGCAGGATCTCCAGTCAGGGAAGCTGATTGGGCAAGGCCATAGAAGGGGCGACCTCTACTTTATGGATTTTTTGACTCTCCCATCTAAGGCATCATGCAATCTTGTAAAAGACAAAAGTATTGGAATATGGCATGAGAGACTTGGCCATCCAAATTTTGTAAAAATGTCTCTTTTTCCGTTTTTGAACAATACTTGTAAAGACAATCACATGACTTGTAAAGATTGCATTTTTGGGAAATCTAAAGCTATTCCATTTCCACAAAGAAGTTACTTTACCACTCGGCCATTTGAACTTATTCATTGCGATGTGTGGGGACCTTCCCCTATTTTGTCTAAAGGAGGTTTTTCTTATTATGTGGTATTTATTGATGATTTTACTCGATTCACGTGGATTTACTTCCTAAGTCGCAAATCCGAAGTTTTCTCCTTCTTTAAAGAATTTCATGCAATGGTCAAAAACCAATTTTTGGGGAATTTATCTATTCTTAGATCCGATTCGCGAGGCGAATATATGTCCAATGATTTTCAAAACTATTTAAAAGAAAATGGAATTTTCCACCAACGTTCTTGTCCCAACACTCCACAACAAAATGGACTTGCGGAAAGAAAGCATAGGCACATAATAGAGACTACAAGAACGTTATTAATCTCAAGAAACATTCCAAAATCCTTTTGGGCCGAAGCGGTTCTAACCTCTACATATCTTATCAATAGAACCCCTTCGTCCTCTTTAAAAAATCTTTCTCCATTTGAAAAACTTTACAATATGTCTCCCGATTACAAAAGACTAAGAATTTTTGGATGTAAATGTTTTGTTTTAACTCACAAGAATGGTAAACTTTCCCCTAGGGCTATTGAATGTATTTTTTTGGGATATGGCGAAAAACAAAAAGGGTATAGATGTTTTGACATACTTAAAAATAAGCTTTATATCTCTAAAGATGTCACATTCCTTGAAGAGGAAAGTGGTTTTTCGTACCAACCGAATGAAAATATTGATTATTCATTCTTATTTGACTTATTGCCTAAAGAAAACATCATAGATGATCATATTGATTCTAATGAATCTCTTAGTGAAGATCTTGTTGAACATCCAAACGATGATCAAAACTTTGAAGAAAATGTTTCAAGACAAATTCAAGTCTACTCTAGAAGGAATGAAAGGAATCCTCCTTGTGCCCTTGAAAAATTTTCCCAAAATGAGTTCACCGAAGAGACTTCTCAAAGAAGATCAAATCGGATTTCCAAAATACCAAATAGATTTGTTTCTTATGATTCTTTTTCGCCTAACTTTCGAGCATGCCTTCTTGCTCTTCACTCTTTTCATGAACCATCTCATTACAATGATGCTAAGCAATATGCTCATTGGAATGAAGCTATGCAACTTGAACTTAATGCTCTTAAAAAGGCACAAACTTGGGAAATCATTGATCCTCCCAATGGCAAGAAACCCATCGGATGTAGATGGGTTTTTAAAGTAAAAACTAAGAGTGATGGTTCATTGGAAAGGTATAAGGCTAGGTTGGTAGCCAAAGGATATGCCCAAGAGTATGGGGTAGATTATGATGAAACCTTTGCCCCCGTTGCTCGAATGACTAGTGTTCGAGCTCTTATTGCTATAGCCGCAGTTAAAAAATGGCCAATTTTTCAACTTGATGTTAAAAATGCCTTTTTGAATGGTAATTTAAATGAAGAAGTGTATATGGAACCACCTCCAGGTATGGATTTAAATGGAAAAATTTTGAAATTAAAAAAGGCTTTATATGGTCTTAAGCAAGCACCTAAAGCTTGGTATGATAGGTTTAGTAACGTATTAATAAATTTAGGATTTTCTTCTTGTTATACTGACACTGCTCTTTTTGTGAAAAGAACAGGTGACTCCATTATTATGCTTCTGCTGTATGTTGATGATATGATCATCACTGGAAATGACAAAAAGGGAGTAAATGATGTTAAGTCTATGCTAAAAGATACCTTTGATATGTCTGACCTTGGTTATTTGCGATATTTTTTAGGTATTGAAGTGGCTTATTCCGAACGTGGATACATCTTATCTCAGATGAAGTTAGCTGCTGAAATTTGTACCAAATCATGAATATCTGATGAAAAGAAAGTTGAGACTCCCGAAGTTATCAATGCAAAACTTAGACTTGAAGATGGTGTTCTTCTTGAAGATCCAACTCCCTACCGTCAATTAATTGGATCCCTCACTTATCTATCCATCACCCGTCCTGACATAGCTCATGCGGTTCATGCAGCAAGCCAGTTCCAGCACGCACCTACCACGGTTCATATGGCGGCCGTAATGAGAATTGTGCGATATATCAAAAACACCATCTCAAAGGGACTCTTCTTATCCTCTTCCTCATCTCTTGAATTGACTGCTTTTACTGATGCTGGCTGGGGAGGCAATCCCAATGATCGTATCTCAATTACGGGTCTTTGTATCTTTTTAGGTGAATCTCTCATCTCGTGGAGATGCAAGAAGCAGCAGAAAGTCTCCTTATCATCTACTGAAGCTGAGTATCGGGCTATGGCGATGACAACTATGGAAATCGTATGGCTCAGAAGTCTCCTTGCTGACATGGGCGTCCTCATTTTTACTCCTACCAAGCTCTGCTGTGATAACAAAAGTGCGATATACATTGCCAGCAATCACACCTTTCATGAACGGACAAAGCATATCGAGATGGATTGCCATTATGTTCGAGACGAATATCTCAGAGGGACTATCTCATTACCATATGTTACTTCAGAATATCAGCTGGCTGACTTCTTCACCAAAGTGCTTCCAACTCCACGATTTATGTTCCTCCTTAGCAAACTTTCGGTCTTCTCCCCGTAAAGTTTGAGGGGGCGTGTTAAAAAATATATATATATATATGTATATATATACATATATGTATATATATACTATTTCTCATTTAGATAAATACCCGATAGGGGTATTCTTGTAAAACCACATATGTATCTTTTTCTTTTTTCTCTTTTCTTTATTTTTTCCTTTTTGTAATGACCACAAGGGGGCCCCACACTTGTAGTCGTTGGGGCTCCAACGGTCATATTTCTGACCGTTGGGGCTCCCAACGACTACAAGGGAGCCCCCCTTGTGGTTCCTTTTAGTGCTTCCCTCCTCTATAAATAGAGGAGGTCTTCCCCTCTTAGATGTATGGGTTTTTATACCCTTCTCTTCCTTTCTTCAATAAATCCAACTTATGACTTTAAGTCATTTCCTATATTTGTGAGTTTTTGTGTGTGCACATTTGGTGTTTGTGTTCTTGGCTCTTGTAGTCACTCTTAAGGAGTGACTTTTGCTCTATTGGTGCTTCCGCCTCTTTTTCATTACAGAGTATTGCTGCAGCCTCTTTTCTTTCTTATCTCTCTTCTTCCTACTCTCTCAATCTCTGGTGACATGAGTCTGATTTACAAGGTTTCAGAGGCCAGAATCATGTCTTGAATCTTAAAAAGGGCTTCATGACAATCATATAGTACCACAATAAGATGAAGAAAATAACAAATGAGCTTGCGATAATCGGATGCAAGATATCTGATAAAGACAAAGTGCAACAGGCCCTCGATGGGCTTGGGCCTGAGTATATTGTCCTCTACACTACCCTGTCATGTTTTGATGTGTTGCCTAAATTTGAAGCCTTGCGTCCCAAACTACTACAGTTTGAGTTGAACTTGATAGGTACAACAAAGAGTTCCTCAGTTTCAACAGATACAACAAAGAGTTCCTCAGTTTCAACAGACAATCACAATGTACTCATGTCAGACATACTACATGGGAGAGGAAGTATGCGAGGAGAACGAGGACGAGGAGAAAATCAGGGAGTCCATGGGCTACTTCCCTTTCCGAACACTCCTCCTATTCCCTATCAAGTTAAAAGGATCCCTACATGCTTCAACAGCAAGAAGCCAGGTCATGTTAAGGCTAATTGTTGGTTTAAAGATGACCCAATGTATAATGGAGAAGCCAATTCACAGGTGAAAATACAGCAGGCAAATCAGGGGGATCAGGGACATAATCACAGTTGCCGATAGATAAGCAACTTCTATTGGTTGCCATTGCAGGGCTAAATCTAAAACAGAATGACCAGGGAGTCTGGTATGTAGACTGAGGAGCGGCAAAACATATTACCGGGGATGAACGTATTATTTTGAAAAATATAGAGTTATTACTGGAGAGGGCTCATGTCACCCCATCACGCACACTGAAAAAGTATTCATTTCTATGTCCAATTTCAGTCTTCAATTGTCCAATGTTTTTCCTGTTCCTAATATAAGAAAGAATCTTGTTTTTGTCTCTAAACTTGTTGATGATACCAACTCTTGTGTCGTTTTTACTCCTATTTATGTAAAGAATCTTCACATGAAGAGGACGTTCATTGAAGGAGAAAGGCGAGGAAATATATACCTCTTCACAAAGAATCTGTTAGTTCGTGTTCAGAACAAGTCTGCTGAAAAATCTAGAAAATTAAGAGTCTAACATAGTCTTCTGGCATATTGTAATAAAGTTTTTGTTGAAAAGCTCGTTTCCAGTGGTCTGGTTTTGTAGTCAAGTCTGAGTCAAAAATCGAATAATAAAATTTGTCCAAGCTGTCAAGTGTCTAAGAGTCATGTATTATCTTTTGCTTCCATTAATAAGAGAGCTTCTAAATTATTTGAAGTTGTTCATTCTGATGTGTGGGTTCTGACTCCCAATGCTTCTTCTTTTGGGAGTCAATATTATGTTATTTTCATTAATAATTATTCTCGGAATACTTGGATATACTTTATGAAGTACAAACATGAAGTTTTTAAGATCTTTAAAAACTTTCATGCTTTGGTTCACAATCAGTTTTCTTTACCCATTCTTAATTTCTAGTGTGATGGTGGGGGTGAGTAATCTTCAAATCAAGGTTGTAAGTATCCTATCATTACCCGTATCGGTCGGGCTTAAAGTAACACCGCATCGTATCATAAATATATCATAAATTTGTAATAAAAAATTTCCAAAAAATCCAGAAAAAAAAATTAGCAAAAATTCTAAAAAAATCATATCACATGAAACAATAATGAATTGCACAAAATACAACCATAAAATCACATATGAAGTATTTATGTCTCTATGAGCTGCATAAGACATCATCAAACATCAACTAATATAGAATCATAGATAATATTGCATACATATCTCATAAGAGCAATGCAAAACATTAAATATCTTGCAGTTAAGAACATGCCACAAGACTCATACTTTCATATTACATAAACAAATATAAAATGACCAAGTTTATGAACAATTAATCTTTAATTTTCGGAGCCATCTTGTTGGATTGTTGGCAAGGGGTTGTAGGGGGGCAACACCCCCCGAGGCAAATTTTTTTTGGAGAGTAGCTTTGTAATTTTACTCATAATAAAGATCTTTTACCTTAACCAATTTTCTTTAGTGAAAAAATGGTGGAAATACACTTTTTTTACCTTAACCCACTTCTTTGGGTGAAGAAACAATGAAAATACACTTCTAATGGCCTCTAGACAAATGGAGAAGTCGGCCCTCAAAAGGTATTTAAAACCTAAAATGAAAAAAGTAACTTTTGGCCTTTCTAAAGTACTTTGAAAATGTATCATACGATACACCCTGTATTGTACGATACAACACAATATAGGGGTGTATCATACGATACACCCGATACAGGTACGATACATACTTGTATCACAATACGAGTATGTATCGTATCGCAAAATCCAAAAGTAATGACACATATGATACTGTATCGTACAATACTTACAACATTGGTCCATATAATTAATATGCTGCCAATGAAAATTCTTCAAAATAAATCACCATATTATGAGTTGTTTAAACAACATCCTGACTATGATTACTTGAAGGCATATGGCTTCACTTGTTATGTCCATATTGATGCATCTTTGAGGACTAAGTTTGATACGAAAGCATATATTTATAAATTTGTTGGATATGTTGACAATTATAAAGGGTTATGATGTTAAGAACATGTATATTCATATTTCGAGAAACATTGTCTTCGATAAACTGAATTTTGATTCCAAAGACAATAAGCTTCAAAAGGTGCACCCAAAGTCAATTCAGGTATATCAGCCCTGGATGAGTGACAATTTATTTCCCAAGGAAGCTATCACAGAATGCGAGCAAGTTAATGGAGAGCTTGTCAATTCAGGGGACAAAGTAGAGAAACAATTCGCTACAGGACATCAAAGCAGTGACTTAGATTAAGGAGATTACAGGTTTAAAGGTATTGTATACAGCCGTAGGGACAGAAGTAGTTCAAAAAATGATGATTTGGAGCAAAGAACCATTGCATTGCAGGATAACCAAAATAACCAAACAACAAGAAGATTTGGAAGAATTCGACACCCATAAAGTTGAATTCGTTATCAAAGAACCGTTGGCATTGTTTTAGATACTTGAAAGGTACTCTTGGGGATGGACTTCGTTATAAAAAAGAAGATAATAATGAAGATATCATTACATTACTTCTGATCAAAAACATGTTTATTAGCCATAAATGAGTAATTGAGCATTTAAACACTAATAAATGAGATTTAAACGATAGATACACATTTCTAACTCGAAGATAAAGATGAATTATTTATTTATTAATAATATCCAAAATTTACAGGTTTTACAATTACATGTACAAGATTGCCCCTTGTGTTAATGTACATAATAACTTATAAGTAAGGGGCAGAACAGAAAACAAATAAAATACATTAGAGGACGTTACATAGAGGTGTCATTTATAACGTCATTCTTGGTCCAGATCTAGATTTAAATCTAGACCCAAAATGTCACGTCTCAATAGCCTCCCTCAAGTTGTGCATGGTGAGAATCATGGACAACTTGCTCTCCAAGTACCAAAACCTTTGTTTGCTTGACCTTTTGTGAACAAGTCACCCACTTGATCTTGAGTTCCAATAAAATGAACTCTAATCTCCCCACTTTCTATTTTGCTTATGATGAAATGTTGGCCTATTTCAATATGCTTGGTTCTTCCATGCTGAATTGGATTAAGTGAGATCTTAATCACACTTTGATTATCACAAAACAATATTGAACTCGGTGTCTGCTCATTTAGGTCAGATAATAAATATCTAATCGAGGTTACCTTTGATGAAACTGCAACCATGGATCGATATTCAACCATAGTGCTAGAACGACCCACTACCTTTGTTTCTTGCTACTCCATGAAACAATATTTCTCTCAATAAAAATACAACATCCAAAGATTGATCTTTCATTTGAATCTCCTGCCCAGTCTGCGTCTGAAAAGGCCATCACTATAATCATATCTTTAAGAGTTAATAATCAATTATATTACTTCTGATCAAAAACATGTTTTTAAGAGTTTTGTAAAATATTGGTGTGATATCATTGACTTTTGGAATTTACTAGATAAATTTAGCAAGTTAAAAATCTTAATTTTTAACCAAGAGGCATTTTGGTCATTTTAATCAAAAGTGCTATTTAAAATATTTAATCTATGTTTTGCAGTAACCAAATTTGGTGAGATGGAGATGTTGGCGTATGTAACGTTTTCTGCTCAATAGTTAATATTTATTGGTGGTTTACCTTATCTTTCTGGATTTTTGGGGATTTTATATTTTTAGAGCTTTTCGCATTTTCGACCGTGCACCAAGTGTTCGGTGCATTGTTGCTTGAGCGGTCTTTGCGGATTTCGAAACCCCTCGGTCTTTTGGGTTTTGATTTGTTGTTCTTCACATTATTAAAGTAAGTTTCCTTAACTAAACTTGTAGAGCATGTTTAGGCATTAATTGCGTAAGCATGATGTTGTTATGATAAATACTCCACTGAATTACAAATACAAGTTATGCGCATACATCGTACTTAGTTGCGGATATCTCGGGGTGCTATGGTTGCCTATATATTTAACTGATTTGAGTGCAGGATATACTAAAAATGTGATACTTACGCTAAGTATCAAAACAACTATAAGCTAATGTGCATTGAATACAATGCAATGCGAAATGCAAATCGGGTAAATGCCCGTGGTAAGTATGTGGTGCAAATGCATCACCCAATAAATTTATTTTTATTGTATGCAACACTTTCTTTCTCACACACACCACTTAGTTGTGGATATGTAGGACTGTTGTGATTGTAGTTCGGAGATCATGCTGAGCATGATTTGAATGTATGAGAATAGAAGTAATTTTCTTGTCATAGTTCAGAGATCATGCTTGTCATGATTTTAGATAGCGGAATATGGAGTGTGTTTGTTGCAAGTACATGTTTGAGCATGCATTTGTGCGATTGAATGTTGCATAAATTGATGTGTTTGACATGACCATATTGAATGCTAGCGTGAAATAATAATTATGTAATCATGGACGAAAGCATGAGTGATAGAATCATGTTCATGATAGGATTATGCAAATATCATTATGCATGGACTGATATGTCCCGTGCTCTCATGAACGAACCATGATTTATGTGAATGCTATATATATATATATATATATATATATATATATATATATATATATATATACACTATGTGTGAGACACATTATGCATGAAATGCTTGCTTTGCATATTAATTTATGTGGTGAAACAATGCATATATGACTTGAATCTTGTGTGCATAACTCGAACTACGTATGTTGAGGTTTAGTTGTTTCGTATTATGAAATGTGCATATTCACGTATGCATACATAGAACTCATATTTTGTTTACGCATACTTCGATGTTCAATTTACGAAATGCAATGTTCATTGTGGCGATGGTATGATGCGTAGGATAATATGCTTCTGTATGATATGATTTAAATGCCACATGATATGAAATTATGAATGCATGCGATAAATGTTTAAGTTCAATAGTGAACTATAGTTCATGGAACCTTATTGGTTAAATGTGTGATTTTATCATTTAGATGTCATATGAAATGATGTATGATGTAATGCATATTGATTATATACATGTTTGTGCTCGTGTTGGTGGCTATTGACTCTGAGAGTGGTCAATTGTATTGATGCATGTATTACAATAGTTTTTACTAGATATGGTACCCGTTGAGGAACTGTTCCCAAAGGATTATCTGTAAGAGTGCGCATCACCAGATTAGGTAATCCGGCTAGAGCGGTAAGTCTTTGTGAGGAAGTCCATTGTCCAAGAGCGGGTAACCCGCAAAAACGGTATATTCCTTTGAGGAAGTGCATTGTCCAAGACCAAGCAGACTATCCGTCTAGGACACTAACTCCTTTTGTGGTTGTACATTTCTCAGACCAGGCGATCTGGCGTGGATCTTGTGAATATTTATATGATTAAATGAAATGTGATGATGAATTGTGATGATCTTCTGAGTTAATTAAGATAGCCAGTTATGAATCTATAGATTTGGCTTTTCTGTTGTAGCATGATTATATACTGAATTCAGATGTGAGAATCAGATCCTTATTGATTTTAGATTTTGATATGAGGTTATGATTGTGATGTTTATGTTAGCGTATAGGTGAATGACACATCACGCCTATAAATGATCAGTTTTGACTTATTAGGTGAATGATACATCACTATACATAGTTTCATTGCAAATGATTACATTATGATTGTCTGAGTGAATATATCACATCTATTTATCATGATTAATGTGTATTATGAATATCTAACTAAATTACTTAGAAGGTATGTGTGTGTGTTTCACGTTGAAATGGTTAAATGTGATTTGACTTATTGTTTATAAGAATTATGAATGCATATGAAAATGATGCAATGATTTGAATATCTTATATATATATATATATATATGCGATGACTTGTATGACTTGAATGCATATAAATTATGCTTTATTGTGTGAGTTAAGATAGAATAAAATATTAAGTGATGAAATGTTTTTAAATGCTTTATGTTCGAATGCTTGAAATGGATAACTCATAGGACGTTGTTCTCTTGTCTATCACCTGATGATTGATGAATAATATATCATGTATTTATCTTTAAATGCTTGATATGTTTTCTTTATGTTTGAGTTTGGGTTGTTTTATCAGACTTTAGCGAGTTCGACCGCGTTTTATGGGAGACAGGTAATGCAGGTAAAGTATGATGAGTAGTTGGAGCGAAGAACTCTTCAAACTGCATCCTCGAGGGTCCACTCTTACCTTGCGATCTTGGTAAACATGATCTTTTCGTTTTAAGTACTTGATCATGTAGAGAGATTTGAAATGAAATTAAAACTATTCATATTTTAGTCGTATATTGTACGCGGTTTGAAATATATATCCCGTACATTTTGATTTGATTGTTATCTTTAGTGTAACCCCACCCAAAGTTTTAACCGTTTTTTAAAATTGTTTCCGCATTATAAGAGCTGATTTACTTATACTTATAAAATAAATTTTGTTTCTAAATTTCAATATTTGAACAATAATTAAGGTTAAAATTTTGGGGGCGTTATAGTAATATTGTTGAGGATTACTTTTATTATAAGGAAACCTGCACGTCCCATATTGGGATCTGCGTGGAGTATTGCGGCAAGCTCTTTTCTCTCCTGTCTGTCTTCTTCCTTCTCTCAATCTGTGGTGATGTGAGTCTGATTTACAGATTCCATGACTGAGAATCCCAATTCTGATGACATGGGAATCCCAATTCCTTTACATGAAAATCCCAATTCCCATGACTCAGTGTCCCGAATCCCTGAGGAATCACAAGTCCTATAGTCAGAAATCTCTATTCTCTAAGGAATCTTGATTTTTTCAAGAAATCTGATTCTTATGTTCATATAGTTTCACATATTGCTTCCTAAATGATTCCCCATGCCATTTCCTACTCCCTGTTTTCTGAATCCTCTAAAATTTGAAATGATCACTTCTTTATTCCAATTTTCATACTGCTTTGTGATTCATACGACTGAAGTTTTCAGTAAAATTCATATATTAACAACTGAATTTCATTAAAGAAGAATAGAATAACCATTGAGTCCAAGTGGTAGCCAGTTTTTCTTTATTAGGTTTTAGGTTAAAGGACTGAGGGCACTCATAATATTTTGTTGTTTGAGGCAAGTCCACTTTGGTTTATATCATCTATTTGTAGTTGAATGTTCATTGGTTTAATTCTGATAGCCAGCTTTTCTTTATCAATTTTGATGGTTGAAAGACAAATCTTGGCATCCTATTTCCAGAGCAGGGTCATTATGAACCAGGCCAAGCTAAGACTAAGTTCATTATTAGACTAGCTTCATAATCAACTGAGCAAAGCTTGAGCCGAGCCCAAGCATTTTGCAAGATTGGTATAGGAAGAACACTGGATAAAAAGGAATTCGATTTCTGAACCTTCTCGTGCAATCTTACATACAAACCACCAGAAGGAACCCTAGATTTAAATTAAACCATTAAAAAGGAAACTTAAAACATAATACTTATTCTATTAAGCTACAGTATATATATATATTATTTATTTATTTATTAAATGAGTTAACTTGAGCCAAGCCTTTACTGGGCTGATAATGGCCACCCTTCTTCAAAAGTTTATTATTTGCCTAAAATAAGTTTTTAACTGCAAGAAATTACCGCCTGCAGAAGATGGAAGCATAAAATGCTTGGTGTTAAGTTTTTGATAGAATAATCACAAACGGTGCCTTTCATTGCAAAGAAATTGATTTATGCTTAGCTAATAGTGAATGTACTTTGTAAGCTTAGTCTTTTAGCTAATGGTACTCATGCGTGTCTTTTTATGTGCATGTGTGTTAGTGAACTTGCAAACTTATGACTGTACAATGTGTGTGTGTGTGTGTGCATGCACATGTGCATGTGTGTATCACCCAAAAAGAAATTGAGTGCCCATCTCTAATGAATCTCTTTTTGGGATCACTACTGTATAATGCACTTTTTGTGTGGTGAGAATCAACTATTGTACTGGATTAGTTCTTCAAAATGTTTGTCTAATATATGTGCCATTTTTTATTGTGCACAGGTGAGATCTTTTGGTGGTGAAAAACGACAAATGTCAGTCTTCGCTAGTCAGGTGGCTTTTAGACATTTGTGAATCTGAATTTCTTGCATTGGGAATGTCTCAGTCCGGTTCATATTACTTTGTGAGTACTTTATGAAAGATTAATCTTGCTGCTCAATGTGTTCTGCAAAAATGGTGCAGGTTCTTGCATACCAAGCCAGTGGGATGAAACTTGGAACTTTGAAATCTGCAAATGAATCACTAACTAGAATAATGGTCTACATCTCATTGATGGCTTTGTATTTTCTTGGTGGAAGCAAAGTGAAGGCAGTAAGTTCCTGTGTAACACAGCACTAGCCTTGATATTTGTTTTGTTCTATACCCTGTTTGGCTTTTCAGTAGCACTTATGATAGCTCAATCTATGAACTGGATGGCATATTTTTCTGCCCATGGGTCAGTCACCAAGTCATGAACCGACTTTTTTTTTGTCCATTCTCATCTTCCAAGAGTTGTTTTTGTTTGAACTTCTTTCAGAGTGCTATTATTAGAAATATTCTTCAGATTGTGCTCATGTAAATGTTTTCACTTCTGATTGTTTGCAAGAATTGCCTTTGTGCTTGAATTTTATGTTATGGGCTAAATGAACTAGTACTTATTTAGTAAGAACTATGTTTCCCCTTTTCTTTTCATGGTTCTGTTAGGTTTGCTGCTAAGTTTATCAACGGATTTTCTTAAAAAATATGAAAAACCCCTTTTCCAGTCGGCTTTGATTAGCTTTTAAAATTGGGTTGTAGTATTTTTGGTTCATTATGTCTACACCCTCAAGACGTGGTATTTATTCTGATACTTCATTTTTTCCCTTAAGAATTATGGTAACTAATATGCTGGCTATTGTAACATGTGCGCTTCAAAATGGAAGGCATGCTTGTGCCTGCACTGGTACTTCTGCATGCTGCCATTTACACACTTAGTATATTGTACATGGTAAATTTTCAAATAGTTTACTATGGGACTTGTGTTCTCACCTTCACTACATTAATGAAGTTATGTTTTTGCAGTATCATGTGCGCATGTGTTTGTGTATGTGTGTGCATGTGCACATGTTGTGGGTGTTGTTCATACTGATGCAAACCTGCACGTGTTTGTCTGTGTGTGCATGTTGTGGGTGTTGTTGGTAGTGATGCAAACAGATCAGAGTTCAGGCCCTTATCATGCAGTATGTTGCATAATTCATCTAATTTGTTCTGCAGTTTTACTTTCACTGTGTTGCATTATTTTGAAGCATCATAATGCATTTCATGCTTCAGATCAGAACATGCCAATTGCCAAGTGTTTGACAGTATTGAGAGTGGTACGCGGACTCACGGCAGTGATGAAAAATTCCACTTGTGCTTGAAGCATACCAAATTAACCAGCGCTATGCCTTGTGATGTTTGGACATTGTTTTGAAGCTTCACAATGTTCCACAGTCTGAGCTTGCAAATCCCTGTTGTTTGTCTTTGCATTGGATTGCAGAACTTCTCAAACTAGTCATGATGCCGATAATTTATCAATATTTCTCATTGCAGGGAGAACTCTCTGTTGGAACAATGGCATCTTTTATTGGTTACACATTCACCTTGACTTTTGCTGTAAGGCCTTTTGGCATCTTGCCTTATAGTTCACTTGGATCATCTTTACTTATGTTCCAGTTAAGAACCTGATTTGTGTACCTGCCATCTGATTTTAATGGAATGTATCAGGTTCAAGGTGGTGTAAACACACTCGGTGATCTTCGTGGAACTTTTGCAGCTGTTGAGAGGATTAATTCTGTTTTGTGTGGAAAGGAAATAGATGAATCACTGGCATATGGCTTAGAAAGAGATATCCAGGGAAAGAGTTCAGATACTGAAAATATTGGTCTCTACAAGGACGGTTCTGATGAGCAAATTCAGTCACCAGATGTGCATTTTATGTCAGTCCTGAAATCAAGCAGTGATGGTTGTAATATGGCATGGTCTGGTGACATATGTCTTGAAGGTATGCAAGAGTTTACCTTCATAGGGTCTGGAATAGTACTTTCGCTTTGTGTATGCTTTTTAATATTGATGTTCATGGGCAGAGCCAAATGGAGTGGGAGAGGGCAATTTCTCCCCTTGCCAAAATTTTCCTATGATATTTGGGATTTTTCAGTTTAATGTATATACACTTGCCATACTTTGCTCCCCTTGCTGCCACGCAAGTACCCCCACCCCACCCTTTGACAGTTTATACAGGTATGAAGGTGAAGGGTAATGACACAAAAATATCTAAAATTATGGGTATGGGGGTACAACTGTGTGTGTGTGTGTGTGTGAGCTCCATCTAAAAGAAAAAGATACAAAGGCAATGAGAAAATCACCCCAAAACAAGAGTTAAATAAGGCAAAAATTAAAGGGTGAAATTTACACAGTAAAATGATTCTATCCTCAAAGAACTGATCTGCTTTAAGCATGTTTTTTCCATGTCTCTCAAACAAAGAGTTGTATGGAGCTTTGGATGCTTTGATGAATTGTAACAGGAGCATTGGCTGTCTTACAGAACATCGATTGATTTCTATCTGACCAATTATACCACCAAGCTCGAAAACACCATTTCTTCCCTAAGCCTCATCCATGGGGCCAAGATGTTCTGCCTCACAGATTTATCCCCTTAGTGTATTTTTGAAATTTGAAACTATACTGTCTGGGACTTTTGTTGGGATGAACTACTTCAAAGATAATTTGGTTCAACATTCTTTTCCTATTTTCCATCACATCTAAAAAATCTTTCCAGCTTGTGCATGACCTCCTTCAACTAAAATAGCATTTTTCTTTAACCAAATTGTTGAACCTTTATTTGATGCAAAATAGTTTTTCTCTGACCTATAGTATTAATTATTATACTAGGTTTACTTTGACTAAGCCAATGCCATCTAATTCATTTTCCTTTTTGCACTGACAGATGTATATTTCTCTTACCCATTGAGATCTGACGTGGGAGTCTTGAAAGGGTTGAACCTAACATTGAAGTTTGGAACAGTGACGGCTCTGGTTGGTCCTAGTGGTGCTGGAAAAAGCACAATTGTACAACTATTGGCGCGCTTTTATGAGGTGTAGTTTTTATCTCTTAATCCACCAAACGGTGTGCTTAGAAGACACTTGTTTCTTTAGTAACTTAAAATAATTGTTTGTCTTTTCAGCCAGTCAAAGGTCGAATTACAGTAGCAGATGAAGACGTCCGGACATTCGATAAGAGTGAATGGGCTCGGGTTGTCTCCATTGTGAATCAGGTCCATACTTGACTATGCATGTTCGTGTTATTATGCATAACAATGAGACATATTTGTTAGTGGAAGTTGAAAAGAGAAATCTTTCCTGTTGAATGGATGAGACACTTGAAAGAGAACATGGGTGGTGGAAAAACACAATGCCATAATTGACCTGATCAACTTACCTCTGATAAGTGATGAACAATAGTTACATATTAGATATGAATTCTATACATAGTATGGCATACAACACTATAGTTAGCAAAACAGTATAATATATTGTGGAACAGTAAAAATGAATTTTTGCCGTCCACTTTTCTTATGTCTTAATTTTGTCATTAAATTGCCAACATGACATTGTCTGATCACTCTCTCTATAATGTGTAAGAAGATGCAACCCACAATCCGAATTCTCAAATGATTCTCACAAAAGAACTCCCACAAGAACCATAAAGGTTCATAAGCAAAGCTCACTCACAAGAACCAATAAGGTTCATACACAAACAACACCTAAGAGAGAATACAAATAAAAAATGAAGAAAATATAATTTCATTCAAGTGAGATATAACCCACAACAAAAAAAATACATTACAATGGGGGTGAGGCTCCATATTTATAGAACTAATAAAGAAGAGGGAGAGGGAGTCGTTGTGCTCCCAACGGCTCTATTTAGAGCCGTTGGACTCTAGAGTAGTTGGGAGTCCAACGACTCTCTTAGTGCTTTGTGCTTTTTGACTTAGTCAAAAGGCATAATGCCTATTACATGTCCAAAAATATAAAAACTAATTAAACTATGAAACTAAACTAAAAAGATAAGATTACATATGATATTGGTATATTACATATGAGATTAGCTATGAGATTACAATTTTAACACTCCTCCTCAAACTTACGGTTGAACAACCAAAAGTTTGTCTAAGAGAAAATGAAACTGGGGAGCAACGAGAGGCTTAGTAAAGAAATCTGTCAGTTGATATTTTAATGAAACATATGGAAGATCAATGATACCGTGTAGGAATTCCTCTCGTATGTAGTGACAATCCATCTCGATATGATTAGTCCTTTCATAAAATGTTCGGTTGCTAGCAATGTAAATAGAACTTTTATTGTCGCAACATAGTTGTGATGCTCCCGTACTCATAACACCCATATCTTGAAGTAATCGCCTTAACCCGACTACTTCCATTGTAGTTGTAGCCATGGCTTTGTACTCGGCTTCAGTTGATGAAAGAGAGACATTTTGTTGCTTCTTGCACCTTCAAGAAATCAATGATTCTCCTAAAAACACACAAAGTCCAGTAGTTGAGTGTCGATCATTGGGATCACCTCCTCAATCTGCATCAGTATAAGCAGTTAATTCAAATGAGGAAGAAGCAGACAAGAAAAGTCCTCGAAAGATGAAAGTTTTAAGATATCTAATAATGTGTAACACATCTCCCATATGAACAGTAGTAGGAGCATGTTGAAATTGACTTGCTATGTGGACAACATGTGCAATGTCAGGTCTTGTGATGGAGAGGTAAGATAACGCCCCAACAAGTTGTATGTAAGGTGTTGGGTTCTCAAGTGGTTCTCCATCGTCAATCTTCATTTTAATATTCACAACTTCAGGAGTGTCAACATGTTTTTCATCTGTGATTCATGACCTGTCAACAATATCAAGAGCAAATTTGGATTGAGATAGTAAATAACTTTTGGGAGAATAAGCCACTTCGATACCAAGAAAAAAATTTAAGAATCCTAAATTGCTCATTTCAAAGTTGTCTTTGAGTTGAACTCCCTGTTTATCACTTCCAGTGATGATCATGTCGTCCACATAGAGAAGAAGAAGAATAATACCTGCATTAGATTTCTTAATAAACAAAGTTGTGTCAATAAGACAAAATTGAAAACCAAAATCAAACATAAATTGACTAAATTTATCATACCAAGCCTTTAGGGCTTGTTTGAGACCATACAAAGCTTTATGTAAACGAAGGGTTTTTTTCTTGAGGAATCTTAATACCAGGTGATGGTTACATACACTTTTTTAGCTAGGCTCCCATTGAAAAATACATTATTGACATTCATCTGAAAAATATGTCATTTCTTTACCGAGACAAGAGCTATTAAGGTTCTTACGGTGGTCATTCTAGCGACTGGTGCAAAAGTCTCTTCATAGTCTATTTCATATTCTTGAGAATAGTCTTTGGCAACTAGTCGGGTTTTAAACCTTTCAAGAGTGCCATTACTCTTGGTTTTAACTTTGTATACTCATCGACATCCTATGAGCTTTCTTTCTGGTGGAACATCTTGAACAGTCCGCGTATTTGCCTTTTCAAAGGCATTTTACTCTGTTGTCATGGCTTCGACCCATTCTGATTGTTATTTTGTCGTATCATAATTAGAATGTTATATGTAGGAATGTAATAAGGCAATATATGCTTGATGTTTTGGTGAAAAGGACTCATACGATACAAATTTTTCGGGCACTTTTGACACCCTAGAAGATTTTCTTGTTTCTATTTGATCCTGTGCTTTAGAATATTTTTCTAGAGCACAAGGTTGCTCTAGATTACTTCATTTGAAGTATTGAATACAGTCTGGATTATTATGAGATGGTTTGGTGCTTATAATATCATTTTGATCTTCTTGATCAATTTCACCTTCAATAATATTTGGAACTAAGTCCAATAAGAAAGAGTATTCATCTACTTCTCTAAAAATTTTAATTTCAAAAGAACACTCGTTTTCTAAGAATGATACATTTCTTGATACATATAACTTTCTAGTTTTGAGATCAAGGCATCTATAACCTTTTTGATGGTTTGTGTAACCAAGAAACGCATATGGAATAGCACGAGGAGAAAGTTTGTCTTTTTTGTTAGAAAAAATAAAACATTTGCAACCAAATACCCTTAATCTTGAATAATCTGGAATTTGTTTGAAAAGTTTTTTTCACAGGTGATATATTGTTTAACAAAGATGATGGCATTCTATTAATGAGATATACTGCAGTTAGAGTAGCTTCGGCCCCAAAAAAAAATTGTACTTGTTGAGTAATGAGTAGAGTTCTTGTTGTTTCTATAATATGCCTATGTTTTCTTTCTGCTAAACCATTTTGTTGTAGAGTATATGGGCATGATCTTTAATATATAATGCCATGTAAATTTAAATAATCGTTAAATTCTTTTGATATATATTTTCCCCCTGAATCTGTGCGAAAAATTTAAATATCATTTTTAAATTGGTTCTTGACCAGGTTATAAAATATTTGAAAATGAAAAGATACTTCGGATTTATGTTTGAGAAAATAAATCCAAGTATGCCTTGTAAAGTCATCTACAAAAATGATATAGTACAAAAAACCTCCTTCTAATATGATAGGTGCAAGACCCCACATATCCGAATATACTAACTTAAGAGGTCGAGAAGAGACAAAATTTCTTTCTTGAAAGGGTAATCTCTTCATTTTTCCAAGAATACATTTTTCACATTTGAATGTATCAGAATTACAAAAAAAAATCATATTTGGAAAAAAATGAATCTTGGATATACTAGGATGACCAAGTCTCCTCTGCCATAGATCCAAGTCCATTTTTTGAACATTACAACATAAAGTATTCTTGAGAATTTCCAAAAAATCCATGTAGTATAGGCTTCCTTCTCTATGGCCTTCCCCAATTAGCTTCCCTAACTGGTGATCCTGCACTTAACAACCACGAGAAGAGAATGAAACGTTATATCTATGGTCAGATAATTGAAAAACAAACATGAGATTGAGGTTTAAGTTGGGAATATACCTAATTTGTGGGATATAAAATCTTTTTGAGTTTTGAGCTATGTCACATGGGTGCGGGTGCGGGTATGGGTGCGACACGGGTGCGGCGCAATTTCAAAAATTTTGGACATGGGGACTCGGCTATATATATAATTATATATATAACAATAAAATTATATATGTCCAAGCCCTTTGGCAAGATGCACAAGGAACCTTGCAGTTGAGTTGTTAACACAGAGTAGGAACACGATTCTGTAGCGGCAAAGGGAAAGCAAACACAGAGACCCCAAAAGGCACCAGCCTGGCAAGAACGAGGCAGGGGGTGATGAGTTGTGGAGCTTGATTCAGATTTTTTTGACCAGGTTGTGAAAATTTTTCTTGGGCTTATGTTTGAGAAACTGAGGTAGAGGGCGGAGCCCCCTACCTGAACACATATCTGAGGCAGGGGCAGCCCCCTCCCAGAAAATACATCTGATGCAGGGGAGCCCCCTGCCGGAAAATAAAGTATGGCAGGGGCCTCCGCCCCCTGCCGAAAAAAAGAACGAGGCAGGGGGCGGAGCCCTTTGCCTGAAAATAAAGTATGGCAGGGGCTCTGTCCCCTGCCGGAAAATAAGAATGAGGCAGGGGGCAGCCCCCTGCTGGAAAACAAGGAGGAATGGGACGCCCCCTGCCGGACGAAGAACGAAAGAGGGAGGAGGCATACCTGAGACCGGTGGCTTGGGAAGAGGGTGGCTGGCGTCGCCTGTGGCTCATATTCCATCGCTTTTGCCCTGTTGAGAGTTGTAAACTCATATTCCATCGCTTTTAACCATTCATCATTCTTTTTTGCTTCTTCGAAGTTTTTGGGTTCTAGAAGGAGGGAATGACGCTAAGACAAGATCTATGTTTAGGTGAAAAAGAATCATATGAGATGAACCTAGAAGGCACCTTTCTATTTCTCTCAATTCTTCGTAGGTTTTCTTCATTTGTTGAAGTGGAGCTACTAGGTTCACTGTATTTTTCAATCGCACTTCTAAAATTGTTTTTGTCTATATGGGTATATGTTATAGGAAGAGTTACCAGAAGCGCCTAGGTAAAAGGGGAAGCACGCTTCGGAAGCGCGAAACGTCGTGCTTCCGAAGCGTGAGGGGAAGCGCCACTTTTAAATGGGAAGCACGCTTCCCTTTAATGGGAAGCTGTCTTCCCATCACGCTCCCCCACGCTTCCCCCTCGCTTTCCCCATTTTTTCATTTTTTTGTATTTTTTATTTTTATTTTTTTCGCTTCCCCCTCGCTTCCGAGACGCTTCCCGATTCACTCCTAAGTAGTCCCACGCTTTCCGCTTCCTAAAATTTTGAAAGTACCTCGCTTCCCGCTCCCGCTTCCTCAACTGGCAACCATGGTTATAGGATCTCTCGATGCTCCTTCATCATTGTTTTGGTAGGTAGATGGATGAAAAGAAATATTTTCCTCATCTTCATTATTATTATCATCATCATCATGAGTGAGTTCATCATCACTATCATTATCTTTCGATAACAGGTCAAACAAAAAGGAATAATCCATATTTTCTTTATAAGATTCATTTTTTTCAAAACCATTAACATTTTTCAGAAAACTCACATTTCTGGAAACATATAACATATCATTCTTAACATCATAACATCGAAACCCCTTTTAGGTTTCGGAATGTCCAAGAAAAGCACATGCAATGGCTTTCGGTGAGAGCTTGTTGTTCTTGTCAGTAAAAACAAAGCATTTGCAATAAAAAATTCTCAACCGATTATAGTCAGATTCTTTGGTATACAACATTTCGAAAGGCGAGATTTTGTTTAAATTTTTAGATGGTAAACGATTTATAAGATAGACAGATGTTAAGGCAGCTTCGGCTCAAAAACCTTTTGTGATGTTTTGAGAAATAAAAAGGGTTCGAGTTGTCTCTATTATATGTCTATGCTTTCTTTCGGCTAATTCATTTTGTTGAGGAGTTTTTGGCCAAGATCTTTGATGAAGAATATCATAACTTTCAAGATAAATTTTGAATTCACTTGAAAGATATTCTCCTTTATAGTCGGTTCTGAAAATTTTTAGGTTTCCATTAAATTGATTTTTAATTATCATATGATAGTTTTTGAAAGTCGAAAAGACTTCATATTTGTGCTTAAGAAAAAATATCCAACAATATCTTGTGTAGTCGTCAACAAAAATTGCATAATAAGCAAAAACCCCTTTTGATAAAACTGGTGCCGGTCCCCGTACATCCAAATGAACAATTTCAAAAGGTCTTGTTGTAAACATAGATCTTTGACAAAAAAGTATCTTTTTCATTTTCCCAAGAATACAATCGTTACAAGTGAAATCACTTTTACATGGGTGTTTAACAAAAGGTAAGTAGAATTTTTTTACAACATTTGGATGTCCAAGTCTCTTGTGCCATACATTAATATCCTTTTCTTGGACAACATTACAAAAATGGCTCTTTGGAATTTGAAGGAAATCGACATAGTATAGATTTCCCTTCCTAGAGCCTTTCCCAATCAACCTCCCAGACCGGCGATCCTGTATCCAACATTTGTTAGATGAAAATTTTATATCACACCCATGATCCGAAAATTGAGAAATCGAAAACAAGTTTAAGTTCAATTTTGGTATAAATCTAATTTTTAGGATAAAGAACCCTTGTTTTTCAAAATTTTCAATTCCTTTTACTTCAAGAGACGTTCCATCCGTAGTTGAGACGAAAGATGGTGAGAGATTGTTTGAGTATTTGGAAAAAGTACTAATACTTGGGGACATGTGAAAAGAGGCACCTGAATATAAAAGCCAAGAGGTCTTACCGGGAGGTGAAGATGTTGACATGGCGGTTCCGAAAATTGCCCCTTTTAGAAGAGGTTGAAGTGCATCCACAATTTGTTGTAATGAGAGAGCTCCATTTGAATATGACAAGCACTCTTTCTTTTGAGGTTGGGATGTGGTAGCCATAGCTAGCAACTTTTTTCACTTTGGACAAATAGGCTTGATGTGCCCCGGTTTCTTACAAAAGTGGCACACAAACTTGCTATAATCTTTCTTTCTGCCTTGACCACTTATACCTTGGCTTTGATTCTTGAAGTGGGGATGTTTGTAAGTTCTTAAGTTATTCCCCGGTCTTGAGACGGCATTAACACTTTCACTTTCTTCATGGTTGGAAGATGTTGCTAGAACAGTTGGGTTATTTTTGCTTATGCTCATACGAGTCTCTTCCCCCACTTAGTTTCGTAATTACATCTTCAAGAGAGGAGGAGGTGAAAGAAGAAAGAAGGGAGGATCGAATTTGCTCGAATTCGAGTTTAAGCCCATTCAAAAAGTTAAAAAAGTGATCATCTTATAATTGGTTATGCCTAAGTTCAATAGCCTCTCCACTCCATTTGGGCTCAAGCATAGCAAGCTCATCCCAAATAGACGATAATTTCGCAAAATACTCTCTAATAGTCATTTTATTTTGTTGAAGGGTCAAGGCCCTTTTTTAAAGATAATACTTGTGGGACAAGTCCCTTGAAGTGTACATCTTTTCAAGGTATTCCCACACTTGAGAGGCTTTCTTGAACTTGATGATGTTGACATTAATTCTTGTTTCAACGAATGAGAAAATCCATGATAGGATTTTGAAATTCCTCATCTCCCATTCTTCATGTTTCTTACTATAGTCTTCAAGAGCCTTGGCTCTTTCTTCTCCTTCATGGATCTTTATTTCTCCTTGTTTCATCAAAGTGATTTTGAACTCCGGTTCTGGAATCGAGCCTTGGACATAGCCCAAAAGCCTTTTTTCTTTAATATGGGCCTCCATGTTTCCGGCCCATACATGATAATTGGACCCATTAAGTTTAAAACCAAGAGAGAAATGAGAATCTTTTTCACCCATTAGAGAGGAGAAAAGAGAGAAAGAGATACGTACCACAAAAGAATTTTAGATCTTTCTTGGTAAAAGAGACTTCTAAAATATTGGATGAAGAGAAGAGTCGACGCTAATCATCAAAATTTTGAAGGCATGTTTTTCGAGGCACTCGAAAAAGGTGAGGAACCACGCGATCTTTTTTCTTCAATGTTGCTTTGATACCATGTGAAAGTATCTTCAAAAGGATGCTATGATCAAGACACGATGTTCTTTATGGAAAACAAGTGCACAAATGCACGATAAGAACACTTAGAACACTTGTGTACAAAGGCACAACCCATATCTCACAAATGCATAAAAAGAATGGAAAGCTTTATTAGATCACACGTAGGCTTTGACCCAAAGCCATAAGAATTACAAGGGGAGAACCCCTATTTATAAACCACAAAAAAGGAGCCTTGGAGGGGCTTCACTCATAGACGTTGGAGCCTCTCCAACAGTCACAAATGTGACCGTTGGAGGGGACCAACGTCTATTTGAGTGCCTCCCCCCCCCCCAAAGTACCTTTTGGTAAAAAACAAAAAAGAAACAAAAAAAATAAAAATAAAAAAGAAAGAAAATAAAATACAAAATTGTGCATAAAACTGAAGAAATGACTAAACTACCTCTATGACTAAAATAAGAATATATATATATATAAGTGGATAGATACATATACATATATATCATATATGTATATGTATCATCCTTTATATATATAAAATATATAAGATTACAAGATTTCGGTAATATAATTTAAAATAAGGTTCATACACAAACAACACCCAAGAGAGAATACAAATAAAAAATGAAGAAAATATAATTTCATTCAAGTGGGATATAACCCACAACAAAAAGAATACATTACAATGGGGTGAGGCCCCATATTTATAGAACTAGAGTCATTGGGAGCCCAACTACTCTCTTAGTGCTTTATGCTTTTTGATTAAAAGGCATAAAGCCTGTTACATGCCCAAGAATAAAAAAACTAACTAAACTATGGAACTAAACTAAAAAGATAAGATTACATATGATAGTGGTATATTACATATGAGATTACAATTTTAACATAATGCACAGTAATTTAAAAATTTTAATACATTTATCTTGGCCAAAGTACTGATTGATGAATAGTTCTGCAGTTACCATAGCAGCAATATAAAAGATTGTCGTTATCTTTCCGAAAAGGTTTTGCTATTATGAACTCACTATAATTGATAGAGGACTTCATGGGTCCAAGATACATTGATGCTCATATATATATGTACTTGAAATATTCTTTTCTAAATTGGTTTACTGCAGGAGCCGGTCTTGTTCTCAGTTTCAGTTGGAGAAAACATTGCATATGGTCGACCTGATGAGAATGTTTCCAAGGAGGATGTTGTGAAAGCCGCAAAGGCTGCAAATGCTCATGAATTCATAATCTCTCTTCCACAGGTTGGTCATGTTATTGATTGTGGCAGTTCAAGTTCTTGATTCCTTTGGGGATTGTAACCTTGAATTCCTTATTGTTTTTCACTTTTAGTTTTTCATTCTTGTGCTTTGTTTTGGTTCAGGGTTATGACACGCTTGTTGGTGAGCGTGGAAGCTTGTTAAGTGGAGGTCAAAGGCAGGTAGTTAAAATTTTGTGTTTAAAGAAGGTTGAATCGAGTATCTGAAAATTCTGAACACTAGGAGTACTAACTGTTACATATTGCAGAGAATTGCAATTGCCCGAGCGCTTCTGAAAAATGCTCCCATTCTAATACTTGATGAGGTACAGGTCTTGGCTATTATTTATTTTCCAATCTACAACTTTTTCCAATTCTTCCCTGCCCCACCTATTGTTCTCTGACTTGCTTGTTGCTTACTATTTAAGGCAACTAGTGCTCTAGATGCTGTAAGCGAGCGACTTGTCCAGGAAGCTCTTAACCATCTAATGAAGGGAAGGACGACACTGGTGATTGCTCATAGGCTAAGCACAGTGCAGAATGCTGATCAGATTGCTGTATGTGTCGGTGGGAAGATTGCTGAACGAGGAACTCACTCGGAGCTGCTTGCTCTGAATGGTCAGTATGCAACGTTGGTAGGGACTCAGAGGCTTGCCTTCAAATAATCCTGGAATAGAAATTTTTCTGTGGTTTGGATCAATCCAGGCAAATTTCAGTTCTTGATCGTGTAAAATTTGCAAAAGCCTACCTTACTGTCACTGATGTTTCATGTTCATTCTACGTGACGAGCATCCAGTGTTCACTCCATTCCCAGCCTATGAACTGAGCAAGCCTTGATCTTTTTTTATTTTTTTTGCGGATTCTCATGGGTGATCAGGTTATTTGAGTAATTTCTGTTGTATATGACATTCATTTATAAGCATGAGAAAAAGGAAAATTTTAATTGTATTGTCATAGTAATGGTTATAATGGAAAACCTTACCCCCCATCACGGCTGCACATTGGCTGGCCTTCCGTTGGTAAAACCCTTGAGGTCCCTCTTGCCAACCGAAGAGTACACCTAGATTTGATCTTGTCGCAAGGGACACCACCTGTGGGTTTCGAACTTGTGATGCCTAGAGTCTTAGAATATTGTGCAACATAAGTAGGAGTGAGATTGCTTAGTAGTTGGCTCGGGGGTTCATAAGACTGAGCAAAGCATGCTCTAATGGTGGTGAGCTATGTTACAAAGACACCGTAGGATTAATACACATGATTGGGATAAGGGAAACAGGTTCGCAAAAAATTTTAAATTTAGGATATGAGGACACAGATATATATATATATAGAG
This sequence comes from Nuphar pumila, assembly GCF_984573655.1. Lineage (NCBI taxonomy): Eukaryota > Viridiplantae > Streptophyta > Magnoliopsida > Nymphaeales > Nymphaeaceae > Nuphar > Nuphar pumila. The sequence continues at coordinate 126,207,565 of NC_143254.1, read as the reverse complement.
AGAGAGAGAGAGAGTAGAGTGCAGGTGCATCAACCCGTTTACGACACAAACCGGTTTAAGCCAAACCCGAACCCGGCTAAGAAGCGGGTTGACTGATCGTGTTGGTGGGTCATGTCAGATTTTGCCATCCCTACCCCACCCCGTCTCAAAATCCTGCCTTTCATTCTCGCACGGGTTTTAATTTTAATTTTCATTCTCGTTTCATGTCCTCCATCCCTGGTTCAAACGGGGCAAGGCGAGGCGAGCTCCGTTTTTCCTGGGTTCATTATCATCCCTGAAGAAGGATTGGGGACAGGACAAGGTCCATCCTGGCCTTTATCCCCGCACGGGTTTTGATTTTAACCTCCATCCCAATTTCATGTCCTCCATCACAAGTTCAAACGGGGCGGGGCCCGTTTCCCCGCGATCCACTGCCATCACTACTTTCGTCAGTATTTTTTCAAAAGGGCTTCTCAATATGTAAATTTTGTTTTTTTCCCATACGGATGTTTTTCTCTCTTCCAAACGTGGCCTAAAGGATAACGTTCTCTCTCACACTTTTCATCACTCTCATGGGGTCGATCTTCCTGGTACTCTATTACGATTCCAGCACGGTTTGAAGCAACACATATGCTGCTACTGAAGTCTTTCCCATCTACCATCATCAACCCGTCATTCATTTCCACCCATAGGGAGCAAAAATGGGCCGAGAGACCTTCACCATTCACGACTTCCGCCGCCTCTACCGCTGGAAGAAGGAAGAGGGACATTTGGGTACCCAAGTTTCGTCACCATCATGTGAGTTCTTCCTCTTCTTCTTCACTCTCTTTGAATTCCCTCCGCACGGATCATTTGGTTAACATGAACGAAGTGCTATGCTCCATCGAGCAAATCTCCACAGAAGAAGAGCTCTTCGAATTCCTATCTTCCTTGAAAAGGGGTGGCACAAACAGTGGCCCCTCACTAAGGTTGATGGTCTCCATACTAAGCAAACAAACCGATTGGCAGAAGACGTTGGCGATTCATGACTGGATGATCGAAAAGGGGGACTACCCACCTTCGATTTTCGCCTATAATGTCGTTCTTCGGAACGTACTCAGAGCGAAACAATGGGATCTCGCCCACGGCCTCGTCGCCGAAATGAGGGAGAATTCGGTTTTCCCGGATAAGTTTACATACTCAACATTGATCACATCCTTTGGCAAAGTTGGATTCTTCGACGAATCGCTCGCTTTCCTCCAGCAGATGGAGCAGGATAGAATTGTTGGGGATCTCATAATTTACAGTAATCTTATTGAATTGGCTCGAAAGCTCAAAGATTACTCGAAAGCTATTTCCCTGTTTACCAAATTGAGGAATGCTAACATTTCCCCGGACCTTATCGCGTATAATTCGATGATCAATGTGTTTGGTAAGGCCAAACTCTTCAATCAAGCGCGCGAGCTCATTTGCCAGATGAGGGAAGAAGGGGGTGCGGTTGCGCCGGATACGGTGAGCTATTCCACCTTGTTAAATGCCTTTGTTGAAGATGAGAATTTCTTGCAGGCTTTATCGGTTTTCTCGGAGATGAAGGATGTTGGTGTTCCTCTGGACTTGACGACTTGTAACATAATGATCGATGTTTATGGGCGGTTGGATATGGTGAAAGAAGCAGATAGACTGTTTTGGAGTATGAGGAAGATGAATGTTGCCCCTAATGTAGTTAGCTACAACACCATGTTGAGAGTCTACGGCGAAGCGGAGTTATTTGGGGAAGCCATTCACCTTTTTAGATTGATGCAGCGGAAGGAGATTGAACAGAATGTAGTTACGTATAACACCATGATCAAGATTTATGGAAAATCTCTCGAGCACGAGAAGGCGACAAATTTGATCCAGGAGATGAGGGGGAGAGGGATCGAACCTGATGCCATTACCTACTCAACGATCATATCTATATGGGAGAAGGCTGGCAAATTGGACAGGGCAGCCATATTGTTTCAGAAACTGAGGAGTTCTGGGGTGAAAATCGATCAAGTTTTGTACCAAACAATGATTGTGGCATATGAGCGTGCAGGTTTGGTTGGGCACGCCAAGCGTTTGCTTCATGAACTCAAACACCCAAATGAGGTCTCAAGAGAAACAGCAGTTGTTATTTTGGCGAAGGCAGGTAGGATTGAAGAAGCAACTTGGTTGTTTCGGCAAGCGTTTGATGCTGGAGAAGTAAAGGACATATCTGTTTTTGAGTGCATGATTGAGCTGTTCTCTAGAAACAAGAAACACGCAAATGGAATTGAAATCTTTGAGAAGATGAGAGGGGCAGGGTATTTTCCTTGTTCAAACACTATTGCACTTGTGTTGAATGCTTATAGAAAACTTCAGGAGTTTGAGAAAGCAGAAGCTGTTTACAGAGAGATGAAAGAAGAGGGATGCATCTTTTCAAACCAGGTGCACTTTCAAATGATGACATTGTATGGAGCAAGAAGAGACTTTAAAGCAATGGAATCACTACTTGAGGAACTAGAATCCAATCCAAATATGCATAAGAAAGACTTATATCTTGTTGCAGCAGGAGTATATGAGAGAGCAAATAGGTTGAATGATGCTTCTCGCCTTATTAATCAAATTATCCGAAGAAATAGATAGCGAAAGCAAATTCAGATTGTTACCACAGACTTATTTATTTTCTGTCAATTAATTAAGCATCCATTTATCAGGTTGTCATTCCGTGTTCTGAAACTGATATGGTCTCCAAAACAAGCAAAAGATAGGAGGACATACTGTTGAATTCAGACATTTGTAAATTGCGTGACAAAGCATGTTTAGATGTAAATTCTTAGTTCTAGGTTAAACCACCTGAGCTTTCTTTATGAACTTTCTGAGGTTGACTTCATTCTCTGTCAGCAGAAAAGTTGCCGAGTCTTTTGCCAAGTTGTGTCACAGATGGACGAAGTGCTCAAGTGCAGAGCATTGCGGTGAGGATTGTTGAAATTTTGTTGAACATAGAAATGGGCTAGTTTAGGTTGGTGACCTTGATGTTAGTGGCTCGTCAAGTGACGCTTGCTGCCCATTGTATTGTGGAAATGGAATTATATGGTTCCATAATATCTATTACTCATTTTTATGTACTCTTTTTTTTCGATGCTTATGATATTTTGATGTATAACATGCACTGACAGCCTGGTTTGGCAAAGCTGATATCTCCTATATGTATTCTTTGGTAGTGGAAACATTTTGATTCAGTTTTACAGAACATCACTTTTTGGTTAAGGGCTGAAAACCTGTTATAATCATAATAGCCACAAATACGCAGTGACCTTTCTTTTTCCCTTTCTTTTGTGTTTTGTTTTGGTGGGTTTCGTGCTGTTTTTATGCAGAAAAAGGCTATCAAGGAAAATGACAGTTTAGTTGCTCTGATTCTGTGCATGTATCATTCATGGCTTGCTGTCAATTCAATCTATATATCTGGCATAAATGAAATGAGTTTCTCCGACTATTCAAAAAGTTCTGCAGAAATTTGTTATGCTGTTCAAGTTACAGTTATGATGATAATAGACAAATCTCTTCCTAGAATATACAACATGGGGGGTTTAGGGTACCATTGATTATCAGTACAGTTGTACGATTGTCTATTGTGGAGTTCTGTCGGCTTCTAGATTTGTGATCAGGTAATATTTCCAAGAGGTAGCTTTCTAACACTATGAAATGTTCTGCTTGTGGCAGGTCACATTCTCTGTCATGTTCTTCAGAAACTGTTTTATGCATATTTCTGTTTTACCATCTGCTTACAATTTGCATATTTCTATGAGTACATGCTAATTCCCAGCTGCAAGATTCTGATTTTGGGTAAATGGATTCATGCAGAAATTTGTGGGAATACTATAATTCACAGTAACAAGCCTTGATTTTCAGTTATCAATGTCTGCACAAGATTGTGTAGTTTGAGCCACTCAAACACTCCCCTGTGACTGCTTGTCATATTGTCTTGGATACGCTCGGTGCCAGTGTATTTGTTTTACTAAATCAAGAGAGAACATGCTCATATTTTGTTGGTTATGTGGTCTGTCCTAGAATTGGACTTAAGCTTGTTGCCTGTAGTAATATCTCAGAGGTGGTCCATCAAAGAGATGATGGCATACATCTCTGCTTTTAGTTCGATGGTAGGATTTCAGACAACAGTGCCTCTGTTGCTAGTGAATCGGTATTAGTCCACTCCTTAGTATGAAGTCAAGTTGGTGTTTAGTGGTTTAAGTATCATTCTATGGTGTGGTGAACGTTACAGGGGTGTTGGTCTCCCTGTGAGCTGGAAAAATGAGTAATTTTGATCTTTGGATTTGGCATTAATCCAGTGGTCGAGCATCTTTCAGTTAGCTGGTTGGGCAGAACTGACATGGCATTTGTGCCCATGCCACAATTCTTGCATCCGTTTTGGATGGCAATGCCATGCCAAGGCATTGGCATTCAATCAAATTGATGGAAAAAGAATGGTCACTCAACCTGGTGTTCCTTTTATGATTATATCCTATGTAACGAGGACACAGCAAAATAAACATGGGACATGACGTATTTGTGGAATTTGCCATTTAATATAGTATATAAGAGGATACAGCACGAGAGAGAATTGGAGTATCCCTGAGACAGATTATATCTTGGACCCTGCTTATCTTTTCGTCTGAGCTCCAACCCTTGACCTTCCCCAGCATCACCATGGTCTATGTCACATGGGTGCGGGGATGCGGCACTTTCAAAAAACCTGGGTGTGGAGGTGCGGCAAAATTATAAAAAAATTTATATATATATATATATATATATATATATATATATATATATATATATATATATATATATATATATATATATATATAAAGTCCAAAAGTTGGACATAAATGACCTTGGATGCATTGACTGCACCCAGGGTCAGGTTGACCGCATCAGGGGTGGGTGTGGGTGCGACACGGGTGCGGCATCTAGTTGGAGAATCCCTGTGACATAGGGCAAAAAAAAATTTCTTGGCAAAATTTTTTTTAAGTTTGAGAATTGGATCAAAATGACCTTGGGTGCGTTGACCGCACCCAGGGTCGGGTTGACCGCACCCGCGTTGAGTCGCTTCGACGCGGGTGCGGCACCCTGCTAGCCGAATCCCTGTGACATAGACCATGGTTTTTCATCATCTGCCACCTCAATCTTCACTTTCAATCTCAATTCTCTGCCATCAATGGCTGCATCAAAGCTCTCTCTCTCTCTCTCTCTCTCTCTCTCTCTCTCTCTCTCTCTCTCTCTCTCTCTCTCTCTCTTGAAACCAACTACCATTGATTCTCTGTACAGGTTTGTCACAGGAGGCTTCCAGTTAGCTTTCAAAGAAAAACTGTCAATTTCAAGAGAGCGACTTTTTTTATTCTATTTGAGACCATATATGGAGATGCATTGCCTTACTCTGCACATCTGGTAGGGCGACCGGTGAATGTCACCAAGTTGATGGAATATCATGAGTTTGAAACCCACTGGGGCATCTCTTACCACAAAGTGGAAGCTGGTTGTACTCGCTGATAGGGAGGGTGGACCTCAAGGATTTGTACTAATCGAAGTCTTGCCTATATACATTCAGTGAGGTATGTTATGACATGCCAAACACATTTATGGGGCCAGAATTGCAAAAAAAAAAAAGCACCACAAAACCTGAAAACCCCATTTAACATGTTTTCATTATATAGACACACACACACACACACACGAGGATATTGGCTACTAATGAAGGTAAGAAACTAATGAGTAAAAACTACTCTTTTCTTCAAAAAAATTTATTTTTTTCTAGATCAAATGTTTCAGATGTGATCTACATGGTTTGTTTAGTAGGAAACTTGTTTTAAATCATGTGATTATGACACATAATTAGGTTTTTAAAGGGGGTTCAAAAATCAGCGGTCCATAATGTGCCAAATTTTCATAACTCAAAAGATCATTCTTTTATATCAGAAATGCAAGATTCAAGGCTTGATCCTTAGCAAACAATTCATGTTAAACACATCTATGTTGTTAGATTGAGTTGTTACAACTTGCTCATTTAATTTTTAGCTCATTAGTTTCTTACCTTTGTTAGTACCAAATATTTTTTCATATATATATATATATATATATATATATATATATATATATATATATATATATATATATATATATATATATATATATTAAAAAATGATTGTATTATCCTTGTAAAATGATAGATCTCCGAAATGCCTCACAATTCCTTCACATGTCCAAAATTTTGATTTTCAACTTTTTTAGGATATTTTTACCTTTTGCACAAGCGAACCTATTGATGCTCGCACAATAGATATGAACGTAGTATGAAGGTCACATCTCAATAAAAAGGAGATTCACATGAACTTTTTGTGAACCTGATGAAATTCACATAAAAAAAATTGTAAACATGTCTAGGTTGGATCTCAATAAAGGAGATTCACCTAACAAATTCATATCTTTTGGGGTTCGCAAGCCCTATGCGAACCTTCTTGAATTGAAAAGTTTTAGCTCGCCATGTTTGCTCCATACATTTGCGGCAGTCCTGACCTGCGCACATATAACATGTGAATGTCAATCTTGTGTTAATGCAATGTCATTTTGCGAATGTTCTTACCTTCGCATGCTTTCTGATTCATATATAAAGTCATTGATAACTCTCTTTTTTTCTTGATAGAACCCCAACTCTTTTTCCTCTTTTCTTATAGTGATTCCTCCGCAATTTATCTTGCAACATTTTAGTGAGATTGCACCAACATTTCGACAAGGTTGTGCATTTTTTCACTTTTATAGACTTTAGCAGCAGTTCAAGACCGTCACTAAAGCCTCTAAAAGCTAAAAAACAGTGCCTATTTGATGGATGAAGGGAGTCTGACTATACCCCTTCTCTCTCTCCACACACACACACACACACATATATATATATATATATATAGAGAGAGAGAGAGAGAGAAAGAAAGATAAATTGGAAGCTGCTTAATCGTTGAGTGCTTGGTCATCCAACCACCATGCTGTCCCATATATAACCTTTCAGTCTCCTTGCTTAGATACCTCTCTCTCTCTCTCTCTCTCTCTCTCTCTCTCTCTCTCTCTCTCTCTCTCTCTCTCTCACACACACACACACACACACACACATATATATATATATATATATATATATATATATATATATATATATATATATATATATATATATATATATATATATATATAGAGAGAGAGAGAGAGAGATGCTTAATCGTTGAGTGCTTGATCAAAACACACTCATGATGATCCAATGACCATGCTGCCCCCATATATGACCTTTCAGTCTCCTTGTTTTTTCCTCTTTCCCATAGCACCCTCTCTCTCACATTGTCCCCTCCCTCTTTGTACTTGACCTCATCCCCCACACCTCTCCCTCTCTCTCTCTTCTTCTCTATGTTGGACCGCCTTGCCAAACTCGTTCCCCACCTGTGTCGAGATGATCGTGTCGAGCGCCATCGAAAGTGTATACATCAGGCATCTCCTTTCCTGCGTTGGACCATTGTTGGAGCTTGTTCCCCACCCGCAGTGTGTACATCATGTGCGCCCTACCTGTTATCATTGTAAAATTTTACTTTTGCAAGTCAACTAACCTTATGAAAAAGTTTTGAAAATAACTCACCTTTATTTTAAAATGCGAAAAAAATTCTGAGGAATGGGACTCGCCTGTCAGTACGAGGTTCAACCGTTCCTGATGTCATAATCAGGGGTAATCGAACCAAGGATCAATCTTGTGATTTGTTTTGCTCAACTGTCTAAACTGTTATTCTATTCCTAAATGCACAAAGAATCAGGCATGTGCTATGAACTTTGAAAAATGCAGATTGAAAACATGATGTATGCTTCAAATATTTGAGAATATCGGGAAGGAGATGATTGAAAAATAGTGTTTCAAACTTGGAAAATATTGAAGACTTATTGAAATTTGAAGATTTTGAGAAAATCATTTTTGAAAAAAAAGACTTAGAAATGATGTTGACTAACCTATATGATGAATGAAATATCATTTTGTAAAATCATATTTGGAAAAAGAAAATTCGAAAAGGCTTTGAGAAATACCCTTTCTTTCATAAATCGATTTGGTATAAAAGGGTTTTTGTATACCTTATAGAATTTAAATAAGGTAGATTCACCATATATCCCTGACTATTACCACGAATATGTATTAAATATATCTCATTTGATTCTAAAAGGAAAAATACTTGGAAAAGCTTTTGAAAATTTATAATAATTTTTTAAGATAGCCTAAGAGTGTAGGTTGTTTGTAACTTAAAACAAGATGAAAAATTTGAGTTTCATTCATATTCTGACTATGGCCATAAATACGAACTCCACTTAGTTTATCAACTCTCTAGAGCAGGTGTATGTGCCATTCGTGTTGACCATTGTGGATTTGAAATATGCATGAATCATCATCCATCATAATTAATATTATATGCAAATGCAACCCTAATCTATGCAGAAAAGGAAAATATTCTTATTCCAATATTACAATTACAATTTACATCAACAATTGAAATAAAATAAAGAGAAAATAAAAGAAAATTTAATCTTGAGCTTTCTAGCAAAATTAACAAACAAGTTAGTAGAAATATGTAGGTTTTTTTAGATTTATCCAACAATATCTGAAAATTGAGGGATTTATCCGAATATAAGCCTTTTTCTATGCTTCTCTGAAATAAAAATCATTAAATATCATAATGGATGATGCCTAACTAAATGAATAGTAAATTAGAAATTCAAAATTGAGGAAAAAATAACCAAAATACCCTTAAAATTTGAGCTTATTTGCAAAATAGGGTTAAAAATAGGGTTTTTCAGAAAATATTGTTGTAATATGCTTAATCTGAAGACCAAACAGACTCAAAACGATGCCAAATCGGGTGGAGAGCACCCTGATGTGATTATGAACATGATCAAATCCTAAAAATATAAGACTTTTCATGAAAAAAGATGAAATAATAGAAAAATATTGATTTTTGCCCATATTTCACTTAAATTAGGACTCCACGGGTATCTTTTTTTTATGAAATAACTAAATAACACAGCAAATAAATTTTAAAAATCATAAAAATTGACATGGATACTTCTAATACTCTTAAAAATAATATGCAACTAAAAAATATTACTATTTAAGCAATAAATATTAAATAAAAAAAGGAAAATATATTGTTTTACCTACTATTTTGTACATATCACGGTGTCAGACCAGAACTACATATCAAACAGCTAGAGATGAAAATTTATGAAATTTAACAAACAAAAACTAGAAAGATCAATGAAAAAAACCATTTTTACAGATTGGTAATATGATCTTTGATTAGGGAGATACGACTTTGGCAAGACGCACTTGATTCTGACCCATGCATAACGATACAAGAAAGACCGACCCAGTTTCGGGTTTAAGGAAAAATAGCAAATAGTCATCAAAATTCATAATTTTTTTCAGAGATGAACTAGATATAACAATAAGAAAATCCCTTTTTATGGATCAGAAATACGATCTTCGGTGAGGGAGAAATTGTTCCAGTAAGATGACCTAGGGTTTTAATCATGCCTCAAAATTCAAGAAACACAGACTCTGATTTTGGACTTAAAAAAATAAAAAACGATGGTAAAAATTTATAAAAATCACACCAAAGAAAGTAGACATGCATACAGATTGGTTATTTTTTATGGTTCATTGATGCGATCTTCGGTTAGGGAGATATCATTCCGACAAGATGAACCTGGCTCTGAATCGTGTCTGTCAGTTCAAGAAACACAGGTTCTAATGTCGGATGAAAATAGAATAGTAAATGATCATAGAAATTTATAAAAAATTTAAATATTAAACTAGACACTCTAACAAAGATGTCGCTTTTTACGGATCTAAAATACGATCTTCGGTGAGAGAGATATGATCTGCGCAAGCTGCACCTGTTTCTGCATAGCATTTTAATAGTGCAGAAAACAGGTTCCGACTTGGATTTTTGAAAACAGGGTTACAGAACTCAGAAAAATCTATTTTTTTATTAGAAACCATAGATAGGTGCATGATTCCACCATAAAAAATTTAGATTTAAACAATGAATATAAACAAGTAAAATAATAGCATAAACAGACAACCAAAATTCAAAATATGGAATCTAAAACCCTAGAACAAAATAAAACTTGATTTAATAAAACGTGTAACTATGGCTATGGATCATGATTAAATGCATGAATAACTGAAAATAAACCTGAATACAGTAAAAATAAAAAATGAAATTCGAGCATGGATTGAAATTCGATTTTGTCAATAGAGAAGAGAGATTTGACCTATAGAAGGTTGAATCACCTTCTTTCTTTGGGCATTAACAAAATAAACTAAATATAAGCATGATCTATGGAATAAAATTATAAAAAGTTTGATCATGAATTAGTTGATCATCTTCTTGAAGCTCTCACATAATTCCTTAAAGTAAACAATGAAGAAAAAGCAAAGAAAAGATGGGCGGCTATGGTGGATTCAAGGGAAATCGATAGAAAAAAAACTAATAAAAGCAAAAGGAAGAAGAAACTCACCTTGGGTTGATTCAATAGAGGAGGCTGCTGGAACTTGAAAGAGCGGGAGAGCAAGAGGGCTGGAAAGAGGGAGAGATAGAGTATGGGGGTCGGCCCCTAGAGGTCCCCTTTTATAGACTTTTCAAAACTTTGATTTAGAGAGTTTTGATCTAATCGGAACCCTCTTAATTAAAAGAGATAATCCAAAAGAGGTGGGGTGCAATTTTTCTAAAGAGCCCTAATGGGCTTTGGTTTTTGACTTTTCAACTTTAACCTAATTAAAATATTAACTAAACCCAAATGGGTTTAAATACCCCCAAATATGGCGCCACCCATGTGGGTCCCATTTGGTTTTTAAAAAATGATTTTAAAGAGGTAAAAACAAAGGGGTTAAAAACATGATTTTCAAGAAACTTTGAAAGACACCTAGATCCACTAAATTTTTTGTAGTTTTGAAATAAGTAAAACACAAAAAATGAAACGAATTTGAATAAAAATGGAAATTAGGGTTTGGCATCCCTTGTCGGGTGGGCCCCACTTGAAGAAAATTGATAAAAAATAGAAATTGACTTAAAAATCAAGTTTAAAACAAATCCAGATCATTTTTTAAGGAAATGTTTTTGAAATAATGGAATATAAAGCCCTCGGGGTTGGCCAAATGGCAAAAATTGGTTCTAGAACTCACGTTTTTTAAATTGATTTCTAAGAAAAGGTTTTAAAATCGAGTCTGGATTTGATATTTTGAAAACAAGAGTGTCGGATCTCGAAAATGATATGAGATGACATGGAATGCGATAAAATGACATGCAATGACATGCGAAATGCTATAAAATGACATAAAATGACTATGAAATGCAAACTCTGGATGAGGGATTTGAAGTCCCGGACCCCTGGCATGAACAAGGAATTGAAAATTTCAGTCTGAGGATAGAAATTGGGTATTGGATATCAGATTCGATATTGGATTTGATCCAAATATGAATTGGATGTCGGATATAGCTAAAACTTCAGAGAAAGAATTGATCCGAGCCTAGATTGGCACTTATACCAACTTGGGAAAATGATAGAATTGATGTTTCGGATAAAATGACCTGAGCAATTATTTTGCCCCTGCAGGACTGAGAGTGACACTAGAAAATGAGGTTTAAACTAGTTTAAACTAGGTTCTAGGGTTTCTAAACTCAGATGAACTAAAAAGACATTGACTCAACTAAACTCCTAGACTGGATGATCGAGAAATGACATCATTCTCGAGAAAATGTTCAGAAATGAACACCGGAGTGAAGTGGATCACGAAAATATACTGAAGTGTGAGCTAAGATAAAGGTCAATTATACTGAGATAAACTAACTTTGGAGTTTAGACACTAGCTAGACTGACAAGACTTAGCTCAATTTCAGCTAAAATTGGCTGAAATAAACTCTAAGACTATGGGAAACGAAATTGAACTGAAACTGGACTACTTGAACTTCTGGTGAGCTCAGGTTAGACTCAAGGAAATAGGGTTGATTAGAATTAACTGACTCGGAGACAATTGACTGGAACTCGAGCTAGAAATAAGCCCATTCCTGAGAAAATAAACCAATTTTAGCTGAAATGATCATAAATGAATAAGACTTACTCATCGTGAGCTCAGGAGAGCTAGAAATGACAAACATTCTAACTATTCTGAACTTAAAAATGAGCTTGATTGGGTCTGACTGATGAGAGCCTAAGGTGACATAGGGGTAGAATGGTAATTTTACTGACAAAAAGAAGTAAAATGACACTTAAACTGGAATGGACCTACGGTTAGACTCCTACACTGGTCTACAGGGATGGCATCTGTGAAAGGGGGGTGTCCAAAAAACGAACAGGGAAAATTTGGGGTGTTTACATTACCCCCCTCTCTTTTTCTCTCCTTGCAAATGGGTTCCAACATAGAGTCTATGTGTGTGTGTGCTAGGGTTCCAAGAAACCCATAGAAGAAGAAATGGGGAGAGAGACCGTCCAAAATGCTCTCTCTCTCCTCTATGTTTGCTATGGGGTTTGAATAAATCCAAAGGTGAAGAAACCCTACCGATCTCCTTGTTTCTTCCTTTGGGTTTCTAACCACCATTTTTGCTTTGATCTTGTGAATTTTTTGAGTCAGTATTGAATACAAAGAAGGATTTGTCTTACTATTACTCTATTAATGTTTCTATTTTTTAACATATTTCATTCTTTGATTGTTGTTTTTCTAATTTTCGTGCTGACCGGATAAAACTTCAATAAGAAAAAAATGCATTTGATCCAACGACCAACATATTCTTATGTTGTTTTTCCAATTTTTGTGTTGTTTTTCTTATTTTAGAACATATTCTATGGGTTTCTAATTTTCATGTTGTTTTTCTTATTTTAGAACTTATTTTTGTTAGCATGAGTTGCTCAATACATTTCTCGATTTTTGCAGGCAACTTATAGATCGACATGTAGTGGGAAGGGTCATTGACACAACTGATTTGATCAGAGTTAGCCTACCAGCCCGAGAAAGGTACTTATTTCGCCATGATTGCAATCCTGACTCCACTCGATCCAAGATCTGCAACCAGAGCGGTGCCTAAACAAACCGGTTGTCAAGGGAAAGGCCCAGGTATGAAATCGGTAACTTACCTACCCGGGATTCGAAGAGGTGGGAGGTTGCTGTTGTGAGCATGAGATCAACGTTGAAGACAAAGACCTCACTTTTTTATCAGTTGATGTGTGGGCCCGAGATGAAGCCAAACACTTTGAGGATTCATAGAATCCTCTTCATCTGTTCAATGGAGGCTTCACCAAAAAGGATAAAGTCGTTGACGAACTGAAGAAGAGTGAAATTAAATCCGAAGAGGACGTCGAGTTTGTAAACCTGACCCTTGTGGCTTACATAATCAAGTCTGCCAACCCCTCAATGACAACGTCAATGAGAAGGGGGGGGGGGGGGGGGGGGGGGGGAAGCAGGCAGCCCTGCCTTAGGCCTCTATACAGATTTTAAACTGGGCTTAATTCACCATTAAGATCCAACAACTAGCGATTGCATTGCATGCACAAGAAGTAGATACTTAAAGTCTTAAACTTGTCAATCTTCTCAAGATGATATACTAACCGATCTGGATGAGTAGATGATATCTTAGTGCATGTAATCTTGGGTAAGTAATTCTTCCCTTCTTTTTTTTAATCTTAATAAACTAATTGTATGTTCATATATGGTATCTTCATATTAATGTTAACTGGCTGGTAATATGCATATCAAATTAACCATATGATGTATAAGCAGATAAATACCAGTTCACTATTTCTCTACAAAATTCTTTTTTTTTGTTTTTGTGAAATGTGGTTGTGGCTGTGTGAGTTTCTAGTTCATTGAGTACAACGTGCTTCTTCAACCATCACATACTCTTAAAAATATTTTTTAAGTGTGCTCTTGAAAATATTGGTATTCTTGTTACATTCTTCTTATGAAACTAATAAATTAAAGGACTGAGTCAAACTAGAAAATAGCTCTGTATTCTTGCTTTTTGGATAACCAAATGTGAAATTTTTTTTAATTGTAGACGTTGGTTTTTTAAATCTTCTAAAAACCTAACTGGGACAATCCGAAAGTCAATTCCCATAAAATCAAGCATGTAGATCACATCTATATAGTCAGATTTTAGAAAACATATAAACAATCTTTTCAAAGCTCTGTAGACTAGGGGTAGGCATAAAAAAAATGTTAGGCACCTGCCCATAACACACACACACACACACACACTCTCTCTCTTCATATATATATATATATACGGCCCAATATGCAAAAAAACATAAACAACTTAAGATGTAATACAAATACGGTTTAAGTTGGGTTACGAAGAAATAAGCCACAAAACTACGTGAAACTATTAAGGTGAAAATCATAGGTTTTAGATTTTTTTTTAGATTAAATCTTATAGATGTCATCGACAAGGTTTGTTTAGTGGGAAATGAGCTTTAAATAATATGATTTAGACACATAAGCAGGTTTTATAAAGGTTTAAAAAAAGTGAATGGTTCACAATTCACTAAAATCTCATGACTCGAGAACTCATATCCAAGACCTGATGCTTAACAAACAAAACATCCAGAAGACAACTATTTGGTCAGATTGAGTCAATAAGGCTTGAAACTATGATTTTCAGCTCTATAGTTTCATATAGTTTGGTGCCTTTAATACCAGCAAATATTAACCATATACAATATATATAAAAAAAAATATACTACGTATTAATGAGCCTAGATGCACGGAGCTTTCCCAGTTCATACTAGTCTTAGATACCTAAACGACGAGTTGGCTCATTGCTCCGCTCGCGCCGAGCCCAGTTTTCGAGCCGAGCCCAGACGAGCTGAACTGTAAGCTGCTCATCTTTTCCTGCCCTAGCCTAGCCAAGGGAGTCAGACCGAGCTGGCTAATTGGACCAAACCATTAGTTATGTCCTAACCCGGTCCAGAACATCTCGAACACTAAATTGATGCCCTAACCCTAAAAATGCCAAAGGGCAGAATACAAAAGCCTTTTCCCCTGTTTGTTTAATAAAAAGGAGAATTGGCGGAATCGACCCTTTGGAGTTCAAATTTTCGATCGACCCATCGTTTCCCCTCTTTCCGTACACACCACAGAGCCAAACAATCGTCTCCTTCCTCCTTCACAGATCAATGGGAACGAAGCGCCGTGTGGAATCGGAGTCCAATGCAGAACCCCTTGATTCCACGGTCGGGGTTTTCTCTTCCCCTTATCCCTTTTTTTGGTTTTTTGATTTCTTGGAGCAATAAAAGAAGAAATTAAATTGTTGATCTTTTGGTTTTTTCACTTCTTAATCTTCTTTTTCTTATTTTGGGTTTTATTTCTTGGTCTTCTTTTCCGTTTTTGGTGGAAGTATTAATGGGTTTAGGATCGTTGTCGTGATTTCGTGGTTTAGTTGAATGGTTCCTCTTACATTATTAACGACATAATTCATTCCCGTCGTTCTGGTTTCCTGTGAATGAGGATTTAAATGAGATTTTGTTTCATTAAACTTGTCATATTTGGATAAATTTTGGTAAATTCTTGGTTACAAGTATGTATCTTTTTCTTGCTCTAGTTGAAAAGAATTTCTCTTTTTTCTCTTTTCTTGTTGGTGTGTGACAGCTTCGGAGCAAACGGATAGTTGCAGTGCCTCCTTTTGATTTGCAACGGGCTCGGTCGTCGCAGCAGCATGTTCGGGCGCTCAATACTCAATTTGCAAGGTTCATACTAAAACCACAGTGATGTGCATTTAGTTTCTGGTCCATCTCGTGTTGGTTTAATATATTTGACGAATTTAGGAACTGTGAACTTTATAGTGAAGTACAAAGTAAATGTGTAATGTAGTGCGGAAAAAAATGACTTCATACTTCAGTAGAAATGATTGAGAAGAAAAATTTTGGATCAAAGATTAATCAGATAGTTCGACCCGTGTTTTTAATTGAAAAGTGAAAAAGGGGAAATTGTGTAGATCAGCAAATAAATAATATATATATATATATATATATATATATTGAAACTTTATGTTTCCATGGAAATGCTAGAGAAAGTTACAAGAAATTAAAGGAAAACCACTTTGAGATGCATTATTTGGCTAAAAACATACCAAGAGCCTGATGCAAATGCAAAAGCTAGTTGAGCGACCTGTTGTAGTGGTGAAATGAAAATACGATTTTAAAGGTGGAAGTCAAGATAAGAAACTTTGTGATTTCCTGCAATCAAGCTACGTAGAATAGAAGAAAAACATTTCATAGTTTGTGTTTGCTACTGTAGGCATGAATCCACATATACATAATACTGCAGAAAGGGATAAAACATGAAGAAAGCTATGCTGATGAACAAAAAAAATGCAAAAATGTACTTTTGCGGCTAAATTCGAGGGTTGAGAGGTGCACCAACGAATAGTTTATCCCAATTAAGGTTTTGCATGGTTCTTTTTGTGAATCCTCGATTTTCGATGATAGAACAGGGACGGATTTTGAAGTTTGATACAAGTCCCTGGGTATGGGCACTTGCTCCAACTTTTGGAATTATGTACTCCAGGAAACTATAATTTATCTGCTTGGGAGTTTTGTCATGAATCTGACTTGATGCTTGAAGGCAATTAAATTGTTTGGTTAAGATCTGTTTGTCTCGAGTACATTGTCCTTACAAATCTCATATCTGGTTGTTTTCTCATCTGCCTGAACAGCTGGGTGCAATCACAACTTCAAAATCATCCTGATGAGATTTGGCAAGACGGTGTGCAAGATTATCTGCATCATGCTTCACAAATTATGGTCCCTTCTTTCACTTTCCCTTTTTTTTGGTGTCCTTCCAGCAATTTTTATTGTTGTTTACGATTCTTGCTAATCAAGATCATATTGTTTATAGCAAGGTTGTAAGTATCGTATCGTTATCCGTATTGGTCGGGCAAAAATTAGCCTATATCATATCGTAAACATATCATAAATTTTTAATACAAATTTTTAATACAAATTTTTAAAATTTCTAAAAAAATCAAGAAAAATCAGAAAAAATTAGCAAAAATTATAAAAAAAATCATAACATATGAAACAATGATGAATTGCACAAAATACAACCATAAAATCACATATGAAGCATTTATGTCTGTATGTGCTACATAAGACTCTTGCAATTAAGAACATGCCACAAGACTCATACTTTCATATTACAAAAACAAAAACAAAATATTATATAAAACCTCAATAATCATAATCATCATCATCTTCTTCTCCTACTAAAATTAATAACAAATCATGCAACTGATAATTGACAATGTAAATAAAAGGCAACTACATAATTTAAATTTTAAACACAATTAATGCCTTAACTAACAATATTAAATTCACATCCAAGTTATACTAAAATGTCATTAAGTCATAACTAAACTATTAAGAGTTCATGATAACTAAAAACATTATGTTTAACCAACATTTTATATGTCGATCATCATCTTTAAAGTTTTAAACTATAAAGATCTTAAAACTAAACTATCTTCTAGAGCCTATTTGCCAAACACATGAACTACTCAGTGTTGCATCCAACTGCCGCGTGATGATCTCTTTATCTTCGGTCATTTTTTTGGCAAGTAGGTTATCATCAACTTCTTCAGAATCTGGAACAATGGTTGAAAGCCTTTTTTTGCATTTTTGAAAAAAAAAATTCTAGTTCAGCAATAACATCAACATGAAAAGTGACAGGAATAAATGGATAATCACATGAACATACATTTTGACGAAGACTTACAATATGTTGTTTAAATTTATGCAATCCACCTTTAATAATAGCACCACAAAAAAGACATGTCAATGATGATCCTGGTCATGGTACATCATCCATACTTCTATAATATTGCCACACAGGATCATCTCTATAAGATGAACGTGAAGACGACATCGAAAGATCTAAAATAAAACATAACCAATTAACCACCAAATAAAAATATAGGCATACAAATATTCAACAAGTTTACATACACATAACAAACTTAAGTCCTAGCAGTTTCCCCAAAAAAGCTCAATAAGAAGTAAGGAATATGGATTTTTACCTTAACCCACTTCCTTGAGTGAAAAAATGGTGGAAATGCACTCTTACTTGAGAAAAACACAAAAGCCCTCACCCTTGCACACGGATTGGCCCTCAAATCGCTCTCACGACTCCTAGGGTGTGTGGGTTCCCCTCTAATGACCTATACACAAATGAGGGAACTTGAGAAAAATACAAAAGCCCTCACCCTTGCGCACGGATTGGCCCTCAAATCGCTCTCACGACTCCTAGGGTGTGTGGGTTCCCCTCTAATGACCTATACACAAATGAGGGAGTCGGCCCTCAAGAGGTATTTAAAACCCAAAAAGTAAAAAGGTAACTTTTGGCTTTTTTAAAGCGCGCCGAAGGTGTATCATACAATACGCCTTGTAGCGTACGATACGAGTCAATACAAGGGCGTATCATACGATACACACAATATGGATATACGTGTGTGTATCATATCAGTTTCTCCAAAAGTAACGATACATATCGTACGGTACGGTATGATACATACAACACTAGTTTATAGATGGACTCCACTCCAATTGGCTCATCAGGCTGGTTTTTGTCACAACACTGTACATTATTAACTACAACTGTTTTGTGTCTAAAAGACCCTCAAATTCTATTAGAAGTAAGTTTCTTACTTGGGAAAGAGTTTGGTTGTACTAGACAAATAATTTATAAGTTCGATGATGCTTGGATGAAAAGATTTCTTGAATTGTGTGAGCTGCTGGTATGCTAGATGAATAATTTAAAAGTTCTATGATGCTTAGTTAAAAAATATTAGATTATTGAATTATATAAGCAGCTGATATGTAGAAAAGATTTTGAGTTACAGTCTCCATGTGTTACAATATTCTTCTTTAGTTCTTGAGTTTCATCTCAATTGTTTGAATAACTATACTGCACATGTTACATAAGCCTAAACTAAAAGCATTTGCAGTTTGAAATATGAATGTGGAACATTGAGTTTATGGTGGCAGTGCTGAACAGCCAAGGCATGTGCCATGGATTCATGGAATAATGAGAATGTAGGAACCCAGTTGAAAATTGAAATATGTTGATTTAAGAGTGTGGATTGATGTTTTTTTATCCCCTTTGTTGTTTCAATTGTTCTAAATATACAAGTATGAATTGTGTGTCTTAGTGTTTTAGTCTTTTCATCTGTAGCATTCTTGTTGGTTTTACTACTGTTCTTTTTGCAGCATATTTTGTATACTGACATTAGTCTACCTTTCTTTCTACATGCCAACTGGTTTGTAGGAGAAATTCAGTGATGTAGTAGAATGGCTCAAAGTAAATGCAACGGCAACAGAGAGCTTGTCTAATTCGCGCTCCCCTGATTTAGACAAAAAAATGGTGACTGATTTAAAGGCTAGCTCAGGTTCACCTAATTTAGACAACAAAGGGGTTACCAATTTAAAAGCCAAAGAGTTCCCAAATCAGCTCTTTGGAAACAGTGGATTGGTCCCAGGGTTTTCAAACTCAAGCTTGCTTAGTAAATGGGGCTCTAGTCCATTTTCTACCGGTCAAGTATCAGCACAAGGTAGATACCATCTTATGCATTATTCATTTATTTCATGCAATTGAACTATAACTTTTTCATTCTCTTGTTAGGAAGCCAAAGTTTAGCCACTGCTGCCTTTAATCCATTTTCTACCAGTCACGTATCAGCACAAGGTAGATACCATCTTATGCATTCGTCTTTTTTTCCATTCAAATGAACTATAACTTTTTCACTTTCTTGTTAGGAACCCAAAGTTTAGTCACGGCTGCCTCTAATCCATTTTCTACCAGTCAAGTATCAACACAAGGTAGAATACCATCTTATGCATTATTCTTTTTTCCCATGTAATTGAACTATAACTTTTTCACCCTTCTTAGGAAGCCACAGTTTAGCTACTGCTGTGAGTGGAACTGCTGAAGATGATGATGGTAAGAATCAGTGATTGGCTGCTCTTCATCTTTTACAATGAGATCTTATCATTATTTATGAGGCATAAGCATATTCTTTGAGCTCTTGGTACTGTGATCATGTGATACCTTGCATTTTGGGTGCTTGCATAGAGCATAATGGTCTAGACCTTTAGAATATGTAATGGATCCAATTTACTGTCAGAAATGCTTTGCTTCACACAGAGCTCTGCTCATATGCATCACAGACAACATATCCTCCAGAATATATGTTTTCGCTTGGCTGTATCATCTTATTTCATTGTGCAGCAGGATTATATAAGATTTATTTCATTATTTTCATTGTGCAGCAGGATTATATAAGATTTATTCCACTATTGCATAGAAGTTTTGGAACTTCATTAATGAAATAATTGTTGCTTTTGGGTTTAAGTGTCGAGGTAGAAAAGCGCTTACTGATGTGATGCAGGGCAGGATGGACCCAGACCCTACCCCAAGACCCGTGACCCGGATCCAGATCCATCAAGAAGAAGACCCGGATCTCGTCTCGGGTCCATGACTGGACCCGAGACCCGGATCCGCCAGCTAAATATTTAAAACCCTCTCCTAGGGTTTTACGAAGGGGGGATTGATTTTTTTGGGCAGCAGCCTTTTTTCGTTCCAGCATTTTTTTTTTACTTTCTTTACCTATTGTCTCATTCCTTTGCATTCACCACTGCATCATGATGTTTATTTCATAGTACAATTGAATTATGGAAAATCTACTGTAATAATAGTAAAGTGTGTCATCCACAACTGCGCAGATTCTCTGGAAGGGAACCCTGAATGTTGGTATGCTCTATCTCAAATTGATTAAACTCCTGTTTATTATTCGAAGAAAATGGGTGCCTATCGAAATCGAGAAAAAAAGGAAAATAGTTAGGAAATGGTACACACGTGACTATGAGTCATAATTCCTTGTTCAGTGTCTTTCTTGAAATGGAAACTGGCGAACAAGCCAACAAGTCCTTCAAAACAACTGCCAATAACC